>NC_133664.1:216706431-217006431 GCF_037893015.1 Macrotis lagotis | reverse complement strand
GAATTTATACAAGTCTTTCTATATGCTTTGAGAGGTTGATCCCCAATAATTTTATGCATTTTGAAGTTATTCAGAATAGTATTTTATGTTCTAATAATGCTTTTTGTGTCTGTTGTTGATTTTTGAAGGTTTATTTTATAGCCTGCAATTTGGTTGAAGCTGTTATCTCAAAGAATATCTTTTTTGATTTCCTATATAATTTTCTTTCTTTCTTGCTAAATTCACTTTGATCATTTTTTCATTTTAAGTTCAAAATTTTCCACCAGCCCCTCCCTTATCAAATGAGAAGGCAAGTAATATGATATTAATTATACATGTGAAATCATGTAAAATGTATTTTCATATTAGCTATGTTGCAAAAAAAATCAAGAAAAAAATGAAAAAGTATGTCTTGATCTGTATTCAGAGTTCATTAGCTCTCCCTCTGGTGGTGGATAAAATTGTTCATAATGAGTCTTTTGGAATTGTCTTGGATTATTGTCTTGATCAGAGTAGTAAGTCTTTCATAGTTAATTATCCTTACAATGTTGCTTGTCATATGTTCAATGTTTTCTTTGTTTACTATACTTCACTTTGCATCAAGTCATATGTGTTCCCAAGTTTTTCTGAAACCAATCCCCTCTTCATTTTTTATAGCACAATAGTGTTCCATATACCACAATTTATTCAGTTATTCCCCAATTGATGAGCATCCCATCTATTTCCAATTCTTCACTACCACAAAAAGAACTTCCATCAATATTTTTGTACATATAGATCTTTTTCCTTTTTTGTTTTTTATCTCTTTGGGAGTGATTTTGCTGAATCAAAGATATACATAATTTTAGAGATCTTAGGCATAGCTCGAAAATCACTGGACTAGGACACATCTCCATCAAGAGAGTATCAGTGGAAGGTAGAATCAAGATGGTGGAGTAAAGAAAAGGACTTATCTAAGCCCAAACCCTTTCAAATACCTTTAAATAATAATTCTAAACAAATTCAAGAATGGTGGAACTCACAAAATGATGGAATGAAACAATTTTCCAGTCTAAGAAAGCTTAGAGGGGTTGACAAGAAAGGTCCTTTCACCCTATCACTCCTCACCAGTGTTTTGTTTCTGACCACCACATTCTTCAAATCTGTCTTTACTTGAATCAGCCCCATTCTCTTTCCTTTTTTTCTCCTACTTCTCCCCTCCCTTCTATTAGTTCTTCTTTCCCTCTCCCCCTCTTATCACCTCCTAATACTTTTCTAAACCCAATTAAGATGGCATGCTATTTCCTCTTTGAGACAAATCTGATTAGAGTAATATTTAAGCAATTCTCACCACTTTGCTTCTTTCCCTCTGATGTAATAGGCCCTTGGCACCACTTCATGTGATATAATTTACCCCATACTGACTTTCCCTTCCTTCTGTCTCATTACAATACTTCCCATCTTTTAATGTCTTAATTTTTTATATCATCTCATCAAAATCAACTTAAGTCTATTCCTAGGTTCAGTCTAAGTATACTCCCTCTAATAATTCTTAAGAGTTATGAGAATTTTCCTCCCATGTAGAGATGTAACCAATTTAATCTTATTGAATAGCAGTATTTTTATTTTTCCCTGTTAACCTTTTTCATGTATCTCTTGAGTTTCCTGTTTGAAGATCAAATTTTCTTTACAGCTTCAGTCTTTTCATCAAGAAAATCTGAAAGTTTCCTATTTCATTGAATGACTACCTTTTCCCCTGAAAGAATATGCTCAGTTTTGCTGGGTAGTTGATTCTTGGTTGTAGTCCAAGCTTCCTTGCCCTCTGGAATATCATATTCCAGGCTCTTTGAGCCTTTAATGTCAGGTCCTGCATAATCCTGACTGTGGCTTCTTGGTATTTGGATTGCTTCTTTCTCATTGCTTGCAGTATTTTCTCTTTAATTTGATAATTCTGAAATTTGGCTACAATATTCCTTGTTGTTTTCATTTTGGGATTCCTTTCAGGAGGTGATTGGTAGGTTCTTTTAGTGACTATTTTGCCCCCTGGTTCCAGGATATCAGGGTAGTATTTTTTCATGATTTCCTGAAAAACGTTATCCAGGCTCTTCTTTTTTTGATCATGGTTTCCAGGTGGACCAATAATTTTTAAATTATCTCTTCTAGATCTATTTTCAAGGACAGTTAGTTGTTTTTATCAATTAGGTAGTCTATATTTTCTTGTTTTTCCATTTTTTGATTTTGTTTAACTGATTTGTGGTGTCTCATAAAGTCATTAGTTTTCAGTAACTTCAGCCTATTCTTCAAGGAGTTATTTTCTTCAGCTGACTTTTGCATCTCTTTTTTCCATTTGGCTAATTCTGTTTTTAAAGGAACTGTTATCTTTTCCCAATTTGCCCAATTATATTTTTGAAGGAATTATTTTATTTTTGCATTTGCCCAAATCCTTTTCAAAGGATTTGTTTTCTTCTTTTATTTTTTGTTGCAAGATGTTAATTTTCTCCTGTATTTCTTTCCCCTATTTTTCCATTTGATTTTTTAAAATTTATTTTTATTAAAGATATTATTTGAGTTTTACATTTTTCCCCCAATCTTGCTTCCCTCCCCACTCCCCCCCCCCCCCACAGAAAGTACTCTGTCAGTCTTTACTTTTTTTCCATGTTGTACCTTGTTCCAAATTGGGTGTGATGAGAGAGAAATCATTTCCTGAAAGAGAAGAGAAGTCTAAGAGGTAACAAGATCAGACAATAAGCTATCTGCTTTTTTCTAAATTAAAGGGAATAGTCCTTGCACTTTGTTCAAACTCCACAGCTCCTTATCTGGATACAGATGGTACTCTCCTTTGCAGACAGCCCAAAATTATTCCTGAATGTTGCACTGATGGAATGAGCAAGTCCTTCAAGGTTGAGCATCACTCCCATGTTGCTGTTAGGGTGTACAGTGTTTTTCTGGTTCTGCTTATCTCACTCAGCATCAGTTCATGCAAATCCCTCCAGGTTTCTCTGAAATCCCATCCCTCCTGGATTCTAATAGAACAATATTGTTCCATGACATACATATACCACAGTTTGCTAAGCCATTCCCCAATTGAAGGACATTTACTGGATTTTCAATTCTTTGCCAACACAAACAGGGCTGCTGTAAATATTTTTGTACAAGTAATGTTTTTACCCTTTTTCCTCATCTCTTCAGGGTATAGACCCAATAGTGGTATTGCTGGGTCAAAGGGTATGCACATTTTTGTTTCCCTTTGGGCATAGTTCCAAATAGCTCTCCAGAAGGGTTGGATGAGTTCACAGCTCCACCAACAGTGTAATAGTGTCCCATATTTCCCACATCCCTTCCAACAATGATCATTATCCTTCCTGATTATATTGGCCAATCTGAAAGGTACCTCAGAGAAGCTTTAATTTGCATTTCTCTCATAATTAATGATGTAGAGCATTTTTGATATGGCTATGGAATACTTTTATCTCCTCATCTGTAAATTGCCTTTGCATATCCTTTGGCCATTTGTCAATTGGAGAATGGCTTTTTGTTTTAAAAATGTCTCAGTTCTCTGTATATTTTAGAAATGAGTCCTTTGTCAGAATCATTAGTTGTAAAGATTGTTTCCCAATTTACCACATTTCTTTTGATCTTGGTTACATTGGTTTTATCTGTGCAAAAGCTTTTTAATTTAATGTAATCTAAATCACCTAATTGTTTTTTGGTGATATTCTCCAAATCTTCCTTAGTCATAAACTGTTCCCCTTTCCATAGATCTGGCAGGTAGACTAGTCCTTGATCTTCTAATTTGCTTATAGTATTGTTTTTTATGTCTATGTCCTGTAACCATTTGGATCCAATCTTGGTAAAGGGTGTGAGGTGTTGGTCTAATCTACATATCTTCCATACTAACTTCCAATTTTCCGAGCAATTTTTATCAAAGAGGGAGTTTTTATCCCAATGGCCAGACTCTTTGGGTTTATCAAACAGCAGATTACTATAATCATCTCCTGCTTTTACACCTAGTCTATTCCACTGGTCCACCACTCTATTTCTTAGCCAATACCAAACAGTTTTCATGACTGATGCTTTATAATATAATTTTAGATTGGGTAGGGATAAGCCACCTACTTTTGCACTTTTTTTCATTAAGCTCCTGGCAATTCTTGACTTTTTATTTCTCCATATGAATTTACTTACAATTTTTTCTAACTCATTAAAGTAATTTTTTGGAATTTCGATTGGTAGGGCACTAAACAGATAGTTTAGTGTTGGTAGAATTGTCATTTTTATTATATTAGCTCTACCTATCCACAAGCAGTTGATATTTGCCCAGTTATTTAAATCTAATTTAATTTGTGTGAGAAGTGTTTTATAATTGTTTTCAAAAAGATTCTGCATCTGTCTTGGCAAATAGACTCCCAAATATTTTATATTGTCTGAGGTTACTTTGAATGGGATTTCTCTTTCTAGCTCTTCCTGATGTTTCTTGCTAGACATATATAGAAAAGTTGAGGATTTATGAGGGTTTATTTTATAACCTGCAACTTTGCTAAAATTGCTAATTGTTTCCAGTAGTTTTTTGGATGATTTCTTGGGATTCTCTAGGTAGATCATCATGTCATCTGCAAAGAGTGAGAGTTTTGTCTCTTCCTTCCCAATTCTAATTCCTTTAATTTGTTTTTCTTCTCTAATTGCTGATGCTAACATTTCTAATACAATATTGAATAGTAGTGGTGATAATGGGCACCCTTGTTTCACCCCTGACCTTATTGGGAATGCCTCTAGCTTTTCCCCATCGAGTATAATGCTAATTGATGGTTTCAGATAGATACTGCTAATTATTTTAAGGAACAGTCCATTTATTCCTACACTCTCTAGTGTTTTTAATAGGAATGGATGCTGTATTCTATCAAAAGCTTTTTCAGCATCTATTGACATGATCATATGATTTCTGATAGGTTTGTTGTTGATATAATTGAGTATACTAACAGTTTTCCTAATATTGAACCATCCCTGCATTCCTGGAATAAATCCTACTTGATTATAATGTATTATCCTAGTGATGACTTGTTGTAATCATTTTGCTAAGATTTTATTTAGGATTTTTGCATCTATATTCATTAGGGAAATAGGTCTATAATTTTCTTTCTCTGGTTCAACTCTTCCTGTTTTAGGGAACAGTACCATATTGGTTTCATAGAAAGAGTTAGGCAGAGTTCCATCTTTCCCTATTTTTCCAAAGAGTTTATATAGGATTGGAACCAATTGTTCCTTAATTGTTTGGTAGAATTCACTTGTGAATCCATCAGGCCCTGGAGATTTTTTTTAGGGACTTCAGTAATGGCTTGTTGAATTTCTTTTTCTGAGATAGGGTTGTTTAGGTATTTAATCTCTTCTTCATTTAACCTGGGCAACTTACATTTTTGTAAATATTCATCCATTTCACTTAGATTATCATATTTATTGGCATAGAGTTGGGCAAAATAATTTCGAATTACTTTAATTTCCTCCTCATTGGTGGTGAGTTCACCTTTTTCAGTTATGATACTAGCAATTTGGTTTTCTTTTTTCTTTTTTTTTAATGAAATTGACCAGAGGTTTATCAATTTTATTGTTTTTTTCATAATACCAACTTTTGGTTTTATTTATTAATTCAATAGTTTTTTTGCTTTTGATTTTATTAATTTCCTCTTTAATTTTTAAAATTTCTAATTTGGTATTTAATTGGAGACTTTTGATTTGTTCTTTCTCTAATTTTTTAGTTGCATGTTTAGTTCATTGATTTCCTCTTTCTCCAATTTATTCATATAAGCATTTGGAGCTGTAATATATCCCCTGAGAGTTTCTCTGAATGAATCCCATAGGTTTTGGTATGTTGTTTCATTATTATCATTATCTAGGATAAAATGGTTAATTCTTTCTATAATTTGTTTTTTGGTCCACTCATTTTTTAAAATGAGGTTATTCAGTTCCCAAGTTGTTCTGGGTCTACATCTCCTTGGCCCAGTATTGCATATGACTTTTATTGCATGGTGATCTGAGAAAGATGTATTCACTATTTCTGCCTTTCTTCAGTTGAGCATTAGGTTTTTATGTCCTAGTACATGATCAATTTTTGTATAAGTTCTATGTACTGAAGAGAAAAAGGTATATTCCTTTCTATCTCCATTCAGTTTCCTCCATAAATCTACCATATCTAATTTTTCTAACAATCTATTTACCTCCCTAATTTCTTTCTTGTTTGCTTTATGATTCGATTTATCTAGATCTGATAGCGGGAGGTTGAGGTCTTCCACTAGTAGAGTTTTGCTATCTATGTCTTCCTGTAATTCTTTCAGCTTCTCCTCTAAGAATTTGGATGCTGTCCCACTGGCTGCATATATATTCAATATTGAAATGACTTTATTGTCTATGGTACCTTTTAGGAGGATACAGTTTCCTTCCTTATGTCTGTTAACGCTATCTATTTTTGCTGCTGCTTTGTCTGAGATAAGGATTGCTACCCCTGCTTTTTTTACTTCAGCTGAAGCAAAATATATTTTGCTCCAGCCTTTTACCGTTATTCTATATGTATCTCTCTGCTTCAAATGAGCTTCTTGTAAGCAGTATATTGTAGGATTCTGGTGTTTAATCCACTCTGCTATTTGCTTACGCTTTAAGGGAGAGTTCATCCTATTGACATTCAAGGTTATGATTACTAATTCTTTATTGCCCTCTGTGCTACCTTCCCTGTTTGTATTTTTCCCCCTTCCCCCCCCTTATCTATATTCCCCAGTCTTTTGTTTCTGACAACTACCGCCTTCAGTGTTTGCCCTCGTATATCACACCCTCCACTTTCTTTCCCTTTCCCTTTTCCCTTCCCTTCCTTTTATTTCCCCTTGTTTCCCCCACTCCCTTTCCCTTTCTCCATCCTCCCTCCCCTTTTCCCCCTTTAATATTTGAAAGGTTAGATGTTTTATAAGTTAACTGAGTATGTGTAGGTTGACTTTAAGCCAAGTCTGATAAGAAGAAGATTCAGGTGTTTCTCCTCTGCTCCCTTCTTCCCTACTATTACCATAGGTTTTTTGTACCTCTTAGTGTAATGAGATTTACCCCATTCAATCCCCTCCCTCCTCCCATCTCTTTCCTTTCCCTCTTTTTAGGGCAGTAGTGTTTTTTTTTTTAGATCATTCTATCTAAGTCATAGAAAATTCTGAGTGTCTCACCCTTTTAGTTCTGTATATTCTATCGAATAGAGTCAAAATTCCTGAGAGTTATTAGAGTCTTTCTCCCAAATGGGGTTAAAGCCAGTTACATCCCATTAGATAGTAGTCTCATGGATAGGTCATGAATGTCCATCATTTCTGGCAAGGTGTATTCTCTCTGTTAGAGTTACATTTCTCAAGGTTTATGAGAATTTTTTTTTAAGCCCCATGCTGGGATATAGCCAGTTCCAACTAACTTACTGGATTGCATTTTTTTTCTTTTACTGCCCCCCCCCCCCTTTTTTTACCTTTTCATGTGTCTCTTGAACCTCCTGTTTGATGTCCAAATTTTCTGTTTAGCTCTGGTCTTTTCATCAGAAAATTTTGGAATTCTTCCATTTCGTTAAATGTCCATCCTTTTCCTTGAAAGAGAAGGCTCAGCTTTGCAGGAAAGTAGATTCTTGGATGCATTCCAAGCTCCTGTGCTCTTTGAAATATCTTGTTCCAGGCCCTAAAGTTGATGCAGCCAGGTCCTGCGTGATCCTTACTGTGGCTCCTTGATATTTAAATTGTTTCTTTCTGGATGCTTGCAGGATTTTCTCTTTTATCTGATAATTCTGCAGTTTGGCCACAACATTCCTTGGTGTTTTCATTTTAGGATCTTTTTCTGGTGGGGATCGATGTACTCTTTCAATAAGTACTTTGCCCTCCGATTCCATGATATCAGGGCAGTTTTCCATCACTAGATCCTGTAATATTAAGTCCAGGCTTTTTTTCTCTTCAATGTTTTCAGGAAGTCCTATAATTTTCAGGTTGCCCCTCCTCGATCCATTCTCAAGGTCAGTGGTTTTGTTGATGAGGTATTTTACATTTGCTTCTATTTTTTCTATTTTTTGATTTTCTTTAACTGACTCTTGCTGTCTCGTGGAGTCATTAGTTTCTGTGGACTCCATTCTTGTTTTTGGGGAGGAGTTTTCTTCATTAACCTTTTGCAACTACTTTTCCAATTGGTCAATTCTGCTTTTGAAAGAGCTTTCCATTTGACCAATTGAGGTTTTGAGAGAATTAATTTCTTTTTGCATTTGCTCATTTGAGGATCTGAGAGAATTATTCTCATTTTGTAATTATCCAATTGATTATCTGAGAGACTTATTCTCCTTTTGTGTTTGTCCAATTGTACTTTCTCAGGTTTTGTTTTCTTGTTGCAAGGTATTAATTGTCTCTCCCAAATTTTTAAGCTCCTTCCTTCTTTCTTCGAGGAAGTCTTTCTGTGCTGGAGACCAGATTGTATTCTCCTCAGAGGTTCCAGGTCTCTCTGAGTTGGGGTCTTTCCCTTCCAGGAATTTTTCTATGTATCCACCTTTCCACTGACCCTTGTTCATTATGCTAAAACCTTGAGTTGGGTGGGGCTGGTTCACCTGGGCTTGGGATCTCTAAAGGCTTTACTGAGTGCAGTTTCTCCGGCTGGCCAGTAGGAGGTGCTGGTTGCCCTCTCTGGAGTGTCTGTTACCTGGGTTGCGAGGCCTTCTCCCTTTGCCTGAAGGGAGGAGTTCGAACTATTGAATTCTTTTGCCTTCAATCAATGGTGGGCTTTGCCCTGGCCTGAGGTCATTCCTCACCTGGGCGGGTTCTTTGGTTCACACACCTGGGCTTGAAGCAGAAGTAGTTTGCAATTGTTTGTTTGGAAGGAGGCCTCAGTGCAATGGAGGCTTGGGCTCAGAGCTTTTTAGACCAGGGGAGCCCAGGGATTGTGTCTGCAGCTCTTCTGCACCAGACCTCTCCCCGCAGCCCCGTCCCCAAGCTCCAAGGGGACAGCACCAACACCAGCGCCTCTGCTTCCCGGTGGACCCAAGCCCCTGTCGTCTAGCCCCACCGCTGATCCAGCAGGTCCGGCTCTCCGGCCCTCAGACTCTGGGTTCCAATTCAGCTGTTAATCTGGCTGATCCCGGACTGATCTTCCCTTGGAGCCCAGACTCACCCACCCGAATTCTACCAAAGCTGCAGTGGGAAACAAATCCTGAGGTAGATGCTCTTTCTCCTGGCTTTTCTCTCTGGGTTCTGTGAGTCAGACTTCCTCTAAGAGGTTTGTTTCATGTGATAAATGGGGAAGAGATCAGGAGACTCTAGAACTGTGCCTGTCTTCTCTCTGCCATCTTGGCAGGAAGTTCTCCATTTCATTTTTTTAAAAAAAATTTGAGTTCTTCCAAGAAGTCTTTCTGGGTTGGAGACCAATTCATATTCTTTTCCAAAGCTTCACTGAGTTAGTGTTTTGCCTATCCTTATCTTCAAGGAAACTTTCAATATACCTTGCTTTTCTCTGACCTTTCTTATTCATTTTGGGATTTGTTAGAGGGAAACTATCCCAAGATTCTTTTGTTGGAGAGGGACTCACAGACTTTTCTTGTTGAGTACCTTAGTGGCATGCTTGCTGGCCTGGGACTATCAATGTTAGAAACTTCATGGGATTGCTCAGTGGATTGACTGGTAAGGAATGCCAGAAGCTCTTTCTCTGGATGGTCAGTGCTGGGGATGTCAGCCACACTCTCCCTGGGCCAGTGGGAAAGTGGGAATAGTTGGAAATATCTCTGGGCTATTTGTACAAGAACACTAGTCCCTCTGGGTTGGGAACATCAGGGGCTCACTATCCAAATTGGCCATTTATACTAGCTGCAAAAACTAAATAGGGGTCCTGGGCATCTGCACTGAAGTTCTCTCATCATGCAACTGATCTAATGAATCTGAATTGCAAAAGCCTCTGACAAAGATCTCCCCCAGAGACAGGGATCTCAGGTTAGTATCTGCCTCACCCTTCTAGTACACTGGGCTTCTGTTCTCTGTACTGAGTACACTCATGCTCTTCCCTCACCTCCGTCCTTCCCCAGCCTATGACAGACTTTGCTGGAAGATATTCCATTCTGTTCTTTTGTGGGTTCTTCTGCTCCAAAATATGTTAAGATTCCTGAATAATGTTCCTGGATCCTCCCCACCATCTTGTCCAGATGGCTATCACTCTAGTCCCTTTCAAAAATGAAGGTCAAGTAATAACAACAAACAACAATAGTAATGGGTTTTATTTTTGTCAAAAACTTTTTCTACTGTGTGATCTTGCGCTAGTCACTTAACCTCACTGCCTCTCAAAAACGAAAAAAAAATTTTCTTCATTTATTGAGATAATCATATTTGTTATTTTTGTTATTGTTATGTTCAATTATACTTATTATATCCTACATTTAAAATCAGTCCTAAATTCCTAGTATAAATCTTATGTAGTCATAGTATATGATCTTTGTACTGTATTGCTTTCCTTTGGGTCTCAGTGCTAAACAAACTGGCAGGACACTCCAGTATGAACTTTGTTTCAAGACTTGCTAGTATCTTCTCCTAACTTTTTGATGCTCATGATGTCATCATCTCCAAATTCTCACTGTGAAGCAGAAAAGATAGGGGAAAAAACATTAGAGACAGTGGACAATTACAGAGCTAGTTTAATCAAGTAACTAAACAGGAAAAGAAAAAATTTTCTATCTCAGAAGAAATGCTTAGTTTCTATATCAATCATAGAATAAGTGGGACTTTCAAGGATCTGGGGATGAGATTGACTGGAAAAATCACATCCTCAAGTGAGAAACCAATTATCTTGAGTGAAAACTCTCTTCAGTTCATGGAATTATCCTACCTTGAACCTGGACAAAATTTGCGTGTGTCCCTTTCTACACAGATAACACCAAATCTATTCTAGGTCCACCTATATACAGAACATTTAGGACCTGGAAAATTTCTTCTGGATCCATATTTCAAAAGGCACCTACAATTTCTCCTTTTGAATCTCTGTTATTGTAAGTACATTGCTTAAATTTGATACATTGCAAATAACAGGACAAATAAGCTGTTAGCTTAAATAAGTCCTTAATGAGTATGAGGCTTCCAAGAAAGGAATTAAGCACAGCTAACCTCAACTCTGAACTAGGTCACCAGTTGGGTATGTCTAAAGTTTTATCTTGAACTCAGTTTTTAGAATTTTAGAGTATGCACTCAACACAAAATTTTCATTGAGAACTTTGGGATCATCCAGAATCGATCATGAACTAACCCTCCTACCTAGAGGTATGGGAGATTTAGGTCTCCAGAGAGGCCATGTTCACAGATACCTTGTAAAAGCTGATTCCTGGAAGAATGAATCAACTAAAAAAAAAAATAAAAAGAGTTATATGAGGTTAGAGATATTCAGGATATAAAGCCAAAAAACAGATTAAAAAATATATACAAGTAAAAGTCAAAGAATAACTCAGTTTATTCACAAGCTCAATTAGAATTTCTAGAAATGATTCAAGAATTTAAAAATGAGTTTAAATGGTATTATAAATTAAATTAAGTCAATATGCATTTACTAAGCACCAACTATTCTCAGACATTTCACTAAGCTCTAAAGATTTTTTAAAAAGGTAAAATTAAAACAAAACCCTAAAATGAAAACAAACCAAAACCAATACCCCAAATCAGTTCCAGCCACTCCAGAAGTATGAGTCTATACAGATTTCTTTACATAAGTAACACAATAATAAGCATTTATAGAACTCTTACCATGTGTCAAACACTGTATAAAGTGTCTTAAAAACACAAATAATATATCATTTGGTTTTCACAACAACCCTGCAAGGTAGGTATTATATTATTATTATTCTCATTTTACAGTTGAGGAAATTGGGGCAAGGAGGTTAATTGACTTGCCTAGGGTTAGACAGTTATTGTTTGAGGTCAAAATTGAACTCAGATGATCCTGAATTCAGGTCTAGCACCACTGGCATATCATATGGAGAAATAAGATATATATATGCAGAATAAATTGGAGGTAAAGGGAAATAGGAAAGGCTTTTTGAAGGTGGGATTTTAGTTGGGGACTTAAAGTCAGAGAAGTCAGGAGGTAGAGATGAGGAAAACTAACCAATAATTGCAGTATAAATCTCTTCATACCCACTTAATTTCCATTTTCTTTCACTACGTTAGATAAATATAAAGCTTTGTTTAAATGGTTACTCTCCAAAAGGAATTTTTTTTATTGTAGTCATCAGTTCATACAAATGAAATAGGTACCAGTTCTATCATTGCAGCATTTCTCTTCCTTGTATTTTTTTTCAAACCACAAAAAGCAGATGCAACAGTTTTCTTTTGCTTTAATTTCACATTCATGCTTTGTATATTACACAAAGAAATAAAAATAAAACTTGTGTTATAGATATTTGGTCACTCAAAATTCCCACATTGGCTATATAAAGCGTAAGTATAGAAAGACAAAAATGAAGCAGCTCCTGTTTATATTCAATTTCCCTCTTTTGTATTATTTACCAGTGTTCAGAGTATGAGATACAATTTCAGGATTTTTTTTATTTGCATGTTATCTTATCATGAGTAATTTGTGGGGGTTTTTTAGGTTTGTTTTTTGCAAGGCAATGGAGTTAAGTGACTTGCCCAAGATCACATAGATGGGTAATTATTATGTGTCTGAGGTCAGATTTGAATTCAGGTTCTCCTGATTCCAGGGCCAGTGCTTTATCCACTTCACCACCTAGCTGCCCCAAGAGTAATTTGGAATGTAGTGGAGAGCAGATATTTTCCACATAATTTATAATTCACTTGTACTAGCCTGCTTATTGTTCTTCATACACAGAACTCCATTTCCCTTCTAAATTCTTTTGCATTGACTGTCTCCCAAATCTTGAATTTCCTTAAATTAACACTCCTTTTTGTAACTTAGGTGCCTTTGGATTCAATTTAATTCAATATAATGACAGATATACCATGAAAAAGTTTAATGGTTTCAAAACTATATTCCTGGTAAAAAATTCTGATTTCCTTACTATTGTAAGAAATGGAATGTTCTCTCTCTATATATTAACTACAAATTCAGGAAGACAAATAATTAGAAAACTGGAAAACATCCTGTTCTCATTATACTTTATTTGAATTTTTATGAGGCAAAATGGGGTAAATGACTTGCCCAAGATGACACAGCTAGTAAATATCAGTTGTCTAAGGTGATATTTGAATTCAGGTCCTCCTATTTCAGGGCCAGTCTCTATCCACTACACCACCTAGTTGTCCTCTTCATTATACTTTAATTCAGGAAAACAGATAGTTATGCATTATCCTTTAGACAAGATATCATTGTATAATGAAAAGCAATTATGAAACTTAATAAAATGAACTCCAAGGAGGTTTAATGTTTTCCTTATCCTTGTTTATATATAGATATCCCAGTCTCCCTCTGTTTGAGATAGTCAAATTAGACAGGTTTTGTGGTAAACCTTGGAGAATAAGTCTGTCTTGCTTAAATTTTTGTTGTTTCATTGTGGACCAAATTTATTATTTATGTTACGAACTAACTATAAAAAAGAAAGAAACTGAAGCAGTGATAGGCAAAGAGAAACAAAATTATCATTTTTTATAGATAGTTTATTTAGAGAAATCTAGAGAACTGACAAAAAACTAAATGAAACAGTTAATAAAGTTAAAATTAGTAGAGAAGCTGTAAAATAGTTGAAATATTTGCATCTGATAAAGGTCTCATTTTAAAGATTTAAAGGGAATAGTTTCCAATTTATAGAATAAGAGCTATTTTCCAACTGGTCAAAGGAAATGAACTGGTAGTTTTTGGAGGAAGAACTAAACTATCAATAGCCTATCAATAAACTATCAGTAGTTCTAAATCACTAATTACTAAAAAATGTCAATTAAAACAACTTTGAAATTCTACCTCGCATTCATTAGATTGACTATTGACAAAAGAAGAAAACTATATATATTAGAAGGTCTGTAGGTAGACATTAATTCACTGTTTGGGGAACTGTGAACTTGTCCACCCATTCTGGAAAACAATTTGGAACTATATCCTGAAAGATATTAAACTGCATCACCCTCAACCTAGTAGTACCATTTTTAGGTCTACATATCAAAGAAAACAAAGAGGAAAAATTTTGTTTATTAATATAAACAAAATTATTTATAGCAATTCTTTGTAGTGTCAAAATGGCAGTAATTGAATATACTGATATTTTAAAAAATTTAAATCTTATTATATTTTTCCAATTACATGCAAAGTTAGTTGTCAACATTCCTCTATTTGCAAGTAATGAGTTCCACATTTTTTATCATCCTCCTTTTCCTCTTCCTTCCTGTGGTGGTAAATAATCTGGTAAATGTTGAACATGTACAATCATGTTTAACACAGTATCATATTAGTCATGTTGGGAAAGAAGAATTAGAACTAAGGGGAAAGGAAGAATCATGAGAAAGAAAGTAAAAACATAAAAAAATTAAAAAGTGAACATGATATGCTATGCTTTACATTCAGACTCCTTAGATTTTTTGTAAGGATGTGGATGGTGTTGTCAATAGCAGGTCTCTCAAGATTGTCCTTGATCTCTGAATTGCTGAGAGGAGCTATTTATCTAGTTGATCATCTCAAAATATTAATGTATAATGATCTGGTCACTTCATTACCATCAATTAATGCAAATCTTTCTATGCTTCTCTAAAGTTGAATGCTAAAGATTTCTTCTAGAACAATAGTACTCCAAAACATCCTTATGTCATAACTTGTCCAGTCATTGCCCAATTGATGAGCATCCTTCGATTTCCAATTCTTTGCCACTAGAAAAGAGCTGCTATAATTATTTTTGAAAATGTAAGACTTTTCCCATTTTTAGGATCTTTTGGGGGTATAGACCTAGAATTATTACTGCTAGATCAAAGAATATTCATAGTTTTATTACCCTTTGGGCATAACCAAATTGCTCTCCAGAATGGCTGGATCATTCACAACTCCCCAACATTATATTAATGTCCCAATTTTCCCCACATATTCTCCAACAATGATCATTTTTTTGTCTACTTAGCCAATCTGATAGGTATGAGGTGGTACCTCATAGTTGTTTTAATTTGCATTTGTCTAATCAATAATGATTTGCAGTATTTTTTCATAGTTTGATAGTTTCTTCATCTAAAAACGTCCTCTTCATATCCTTTGACCATTAATTAATTGAAGGATAACTTGTAATCTTGCAAATTTGATTGTTCTCTATATATTTTAGGAATGAGTCCTTTAACAGAAACACTAGCTATGAAAATTGTTTCTCAGTTTTCTGTATTCTTTCTAATCTTGACTGCATCAGTTTATTTATGCAAAACCTTTTTAGTTTAATATAGTCAATATCATCTGTTTGGCTATTTATGATATTCTCTATTTCTTGTTTGGTCATTAATTTCTTCCTCAGAGTATTTCTTATTCTCTTAATTGGTTAGGACACTACCCTTAATTGTCCAAATCCTATACAGATTTTGAACTTATTTTGGTATAGGGAGTGAGATATGGGCCTATGCCAGTTTTTTCCATACTATTTTCCAGTTATCCTAGCAATTTTATTGAACAGTGAGTTCTTATCCCAGAAGCAAATGTTTTTGGGTTTGTCAAATAATAGATCACTATAGTCATTTACTGTGGTATCTTTTGAACTATTCTAATTCACTGATCCATTTATCTGGAAGTTTTGAAGAAAATTTTTGGAGAGAATAAATACTCTGATTAACAAAATTTTAATGTTAATGAAACAGGTTTATTCTGGAAGAGGATATATTTTAGAACTAACATTTCCTTTTTTTCCTAGGGAGTTCCTAAGTTTATTGGAAAGGCAAAAGTAAATATTAAACAACTTCTCTTGGTGTTTTAAAGTTCATCCCAACTGTGGGTTGGGTAGTTTGCAGGTTAGACAAACTGCTGAAGTCCAGAAGTTTCAACATTTTTTTGGTGTCAGGGTCCACTTTAATTATCTCCTGATCCAAAGCAGAGACCTCAGGAACATAGTTATCTCTTCTTTCTCTTTCTTCTTCCTGCAATTTGATGGATATACCTCTCACAGGGCCTCTCTGGATCTGCTTCATCAAATGAGTAACATATCCTGTGATCTTGTTGCAGAGTTTCTTGCTAGGGATGATGACAATCTCCTCGCACATTCACTTGTTGGTGTGGAAGTCATTGCCCAGGTAGGTGTAGTACTTTTTGATGACTCACACCACCTTCTTCACAGTCCTGGTCCACACACAACCCCTGTTGGCTTCAGGTGGTGAAGGCAGACCTAACATTTCTAAGAGATTAAAAAACTCAACCTGGATTTAAAGTGTAAGGAATCCTAATGGAAAGTGTTACAGATTTAAGTTTATTTTATTATTAAATCATTAAATATTTAATTTAATTTAAACTAAAATAAATGTTTGGGTTTTTTGTCTTCTAAATATTCTATCTCAGGCTACACAATCAATGATTTCTTCAAGTTGCTTGATTAAATAAGAAAACATGGCTTGTTTTTAGAAATCAAGCTAATTTTGAAGGCTAGTTTTCAGGTTATTTTAGTTTAATTGAAAAATATTCTAAGTATCACAATATCATGTTTTAAAATATTACTGGGGGGGGTGGAGTTAAGATGGCAGTGTGGAAGCAGGAATTCCCAGAAGCTCTCTTCCAGAATGCTCTAAATAGCTTAAAATTATGACTCTAACCAAATTCTAGAGTGACTTAACCCACAGAAAGATAGAGTGAAAAAATTTTCCAGCCCAACATAACTTGGAAGATCTGTGGGAAGGCTCTGTTTCACTGGGGTTGGAAGGGGCCACAGCACAACCAGGGCCACACCTTCTCTATGCTTAAGTCCTGTACTTGAAGATAAGACTTTTTTTCTCAGCTCTAGTTATTTCAGTAGGAAAGTTTGGAAGTCTCCATTTCATTGAAAGTCCATTTTTTCCTCTGAAAGAGAATGTTTAAGTTTGCTGGTTAATTCATTCTCAGTTGGAATCCAAGCTCTTTTGCCTTCCAGATTATCATATTCCAAGCCTAATGAGCTCTAAATGTAGACACTGATAAATTTTGTGTTATTTTGACTGTACCATGATATTTGAATTGTTTCTTTTTAGCCACTTGTAATATTTCCTCTTTGAATTGGGATAGCTGGAATTTGGCTATAATATTCTTGGGGTTTGCTCTTTAATTTTATTTTAATTTAGGAGGTGATTAGTAGATTCCTTCAATTTCTATTTTACCCTCTGTTTCTTGAATATCAGGGCAATTTTCCTTTTACTGATGTTTATGTAGCCCAATAATTTTTAAATTATCTTTTCTGGATCTGTTTTCCAGGTCTGTTGTTTTTCCAATGAGATATTTCACATTTTTCTTCTAGTTTTTCATTATTTTGGTTTTGTTTTATTGTTTCTTGATTTCTCTTCCTTAGCTCCCCTCTACATTTGAAGGAGTTATTTTCCTCAGATTTTTTTGAAGACAATAGAGTTAAATGACATGTCCAAGGTCACACAGCTCAGGAATTATTAAGTGTCTGAGGCCAGATTTGAACTGAGGCCCTCCTGACTCCAGTGCCAATACTTTGCCACCTAACTGCCCTCCAGAGAACTTTTTTTTAATCTCCTTTTTCAT
This sequence comes from Macrotis lagotis, assembly GCF_037893015.1. Taxonomy (NCBI): domain Eukaryota; kingdom Metazoa; phylum Chordata; class Mammalia; order Peramelemorphia; family Peramelidae; genus Macrotis; species Macrotis lagotis. The sequence goes on along the minus strand of NC_133664.1, from coordinate 216,988,827 downwards.
TTGATCAATGTTTCTTTTTAAGGTATTCTTCTTCTCATTGACCTTTTGGATTACTTTCTCCATTTGACCTAAACTTGTTTCTAACATGTTAGTTTCTTTGATTTTTCTTTATGCTGTTGACTTGGTTTTCATGATTTCCTTGCATCACTCTCATTTTTTCCCCCAATTTTTCCTCTACTGTCCTTACTATATTTTCAAAATCTTTTTTGAACTCTTCCATAGCCTGAGACAAATTCTTATTTTTCTTGAGGGTTTTGGATACTGAAGCTTTGACTTTGTCATCTTCTGAGTGTGAATTTCAATCCTTCATGGAAGGATAGTCAGATTCTTTTTTTCCCTATTGTTTACTCATTTCTCCAGTCTATGACCTGAAGTGTTAAAACACACTTCCCAAGTTTTTGAGTGTTTTGTGGATTTCTCCCCAGATACCTCAATTCCTTCATGGTCATATGAGAAGCTTTGACTGCTCTCCTGGTCTGTGGATGATCCAAAGCACTACCCTCTGCCCTAGAGCTGTGAGGCCTGCTCCACTATGAGATCTATGACCTGGATCTGACTATGGGCAGAGCAATAGACTCCTGCTGCAGGGATATCAGAGAAACCTCAACATATTCCCCTGACCCTCTTACCATCCATGGACTGAGCACTCTGGAAGCAGCTGCTGGCCTGCTTCTACTTTCTAGAGTGAGGTTGTTTGGAGGCCTGAGCTGCACTGGGCTCTGTGCTCACTCTGGTGTGGCAGAGTTTTCCCACTGACCTTCTGAGTTGTTTTTGGCAATCCCTGGGCTGAGAGTCTGGAAAATGCTATTTCTGCCATGGACCCAGGTACCCCCAGGGACCCAGGCACCCAGTGGGACTGTTCCTTGAAGACTGAAATTGGTTTGATCTGATGTGGTGCAGCTGTGACCTGTAATACACTGCAGCTTTTTCCAACCCCAGTCCCAGTGGATCCTCCAAGTTATCACGGGATGAAAAATTGTTTCACTCATTTTTCTGTGCATTCTACCACTCTAGAAATTGATTAGAGTCATAATTTTAAGGCATTTGAAGTGATCTGGGGAAAAGCTTCTGGGAATTCCTTATTCCATTCCACTGTCTTGACTCCCTTCAGAAATACATTACTACAGAGAGTACAACTATGATGGGTTGGACACGATGTTAGAATGCCAGACATATGCTCGCCAAAAAAGACTATTTTATGGAGAACTCTCATAGAGCAATCATTCACAAGGGGGGGGGTCAGAAGAAGTAATCCTGGGACAGCTTGAAAATTTCATTGAAGAACTTTAGAATTAGTACAGCATAGGAGACACTGGCCCAGGACTGCCCAGCATGGCATGCTCTCATCAGTGAGGGGGTTGTACTCTATAAGGAAGGCAGAATTGAAGCAGCTCATAGGAAACGTGATGTCCGTAAGTTTAGAGTACCTACTCTAGGTCTTCACATGGACTACTTGTTCCCAACATGTGGTAGAGCATTCCAAGCTCATACTGGTTGGCCCCACTGATCAGCCACAGTTGGACACACTGTAATTTGTCTCAAACACAGTGATGTCATTGTCTTCTTTGATAAAGAAGGATAAGAACTAACCAATCAATACCCAAAAGAAAAAATATTAAACAAATCTTGGAAAGATTAAGTTCTAAGGATCAAGAAGTGAAGAAAGTAAATGGAGTCAGAAAATGAGGTAACTAGGTGATGTGTGGAGTCAAGAAAATTTGAGTTCAATTCCTGATTCAGACTAATTCTTTGACACTGGATAAGTCATTTGAATTCTCTCTGTCTCACTTTCCTCATGTATAAAATGGGGCTGATAATGGGGCACTTATCTCTCATGGTTGTTGTTGAGGGTAAAATTCAAGGGAAGGAACAAGTATTAATCAAGCATCTCCTATGTGCCCAGGAATCATGCTAAGTATTTTACAAACACTATCTCATTGCCATTTAATTGCTTCTATTTATCTCTAAATCTATTCATGTATCTCTGAGATAAAATATATAAAGTGCTTTGTAAATCTTAAAAGTTCTATATAAAAGTTAGCTATTATTATTATCCAGGATAGTCATCAGAAATGTAGAAACATCAGAAATGCTCTCCCTCCCTGATTTTTCAAGGTGTGCCATCTAGATTTAATAGAACCCTAGGTGTATAAAGGGAAAGGGAGATAAAGATCAGAGACAATACTTCTATCCTAGACTATATCTCAAATGACCATTACATTCCAGTCATTTTACAAGGTGTATTTGAGAAAATACCTTCCCAATCTACAATGGGGCTAGGACATGGAGTACTGTGGGGAAACAGGAATTAAAAAAAAACACAGCTAGGTGGTGAAGTGGGTAGAGCACCGATCCAGAAGGGTTCAAATTCAGCCTTAGGCACTTGATACTTACTAGCTGTCTGACCTTGGGCAAGTTACTTAACCCATTGCTCCCCCACATACACACAAAAAAACCCCAGAGCTTAGCATAGTGTCTGAAACATAGCAAGGAAATAGTAATAAATTGTAATTGATATTAGAGAAAGCTTAAAATTTCCTAACAATTTGTTGGTTTACAATATTTCTAATTCACTATTCAGTTCTTAGCAATGATTCTCAGCTTTAATTTTTTATAAATCATCACGTGTAATAATTGAATTTTTTCCACAGACAAATGCAGTATGTGTTCCACCTAAGAAGTGAGGTTTCAATTGGAAAAAAATAAAAGGATGCTGGGGGAATTAGACAGGGCATCTGAGGAAGAGGATGGAAGACTTGACCCTTTTCATGAAGGTGAAGAATACAAAAATGTTTTCCAAAGGTAAAAGATAACAAAAAGCAAAGTTAAACAATTAGAGCTTAAAAACAAGTTTAAACAAGATACACTAATTAGATTCACTAATGAGATACATATTTTATCCAATCCCATGATCTTCCAAATTCTCCAAAATACAAATTATGTGCCAGAAATAAAGAACTTTCAGCATTCTCCAAGATTTGGAACATTGAGTAACCATAACAAAAGTAAAAACCCCAAGAACTAATGCCTAATTTGCTTTCATTCAGCACTTTCTTTCCCTTACCTAAGAAGCTTAGGCTAGAAGGCTACACTAGCTAGCTTACCATGGATTTGCAACAAAATGCAACTCCAGATTCTGACCTCCCCTTTTCCCTTCCAAGTTGATGGCTATTTAAACTACAAACTGCAAATATTTGCCGTGGCAGCACTACACAAAAGCATCAGAGGGAAATGGGTGGGACATGTGTCTGGCTTTCTAATAGTGTTTAACTCCACATCCCAAACCTCTCCATCTTCCAGTGATGCAAAGACCCCAAGCTCCAAAAATCAGAAGCTTCCCCAGGCTTCCTTTGCTTGGCAGCACCCAGTAACTCTGATTAGAGAACTGAAGATGAGAGAAAATGGGGCAGGACATTGTGTATAATGAAGTATAACATTTAACTATGTCTAATAAAGAGCCCAAAATCTAGCTGGAGTCAGTTCTGTTTTCTCTAAAGTCACTTAAGGTAGATGAAGAAGGCTTTGAAAGTCAAAGGAAATGTAAGGAAACTACTCATAGAGGGTAGCGAGTCAGAAAGTAGGTGATAGGGAAAAATTAGGAACAAAAAATGGAAAATACTAAAGATTTCAAGAGGAATATAAATCAAAGGCCTTAGGCTTAAGCAGATAACCCAATAGTGAAGACATTAATGGCAGAAAGTAATGTAGCCTCCAGATCTATTTTTTAAGGTTTTTTGCAAGGCAATAGGATTAAATGATTTGCCCAAGGTCACACAGCTAGGTAATTATTAAGTGTCTGAGACCAGATTTGAACTCAGGTCCTCCTGACTCCAGGGCCAGTGCTCTATTCACTGTGCCACCTAACTGCCCTGGCCCCAGATCTATTAACAGGAAAATGACGTCTATGAAGAATTATTGCAAAACAAAGGAAAATGATTCAACACTGGATGAGAAAGAGGAACTAGTCCAATTCTATAGAACCATAATATCATTTTTCTGAATGGTTTAAAAGAGAAATGAGAATTGTGAAAAAATGAATTTGTCTTGCATTGTAGAAATAATAGAGAAGAAAAACGTTAATCTGTGATGGCAAATCCCATCAATGAAATTAAACAGGATTACTCACTAGAAATACTAATATACTAAGTAAGAACAATCTGGGAGAAGAAAAGCAAAAAGCAATGACATTAAAAGAAAGCATTCTGCGACTAAAAGCAAAACATTATTGATTTCAAAGATAGGATCTATAAATGATTTTAGATCACCCAGTAGAACATGTAAAGTCAAAAAATCTGAATAGTACAACACAAGGAATAACATAAGAAAATTATCTAGATATTTTGAACACAGAAAGGATACCAATTGAAAAAATCCACAGATTGCATTCAGAAAAGAAAAATCAATGATTGCAAACTTTAAAACCTAGTGATTAAATTAAATAATTCTGAGAAAAGAAAAAAATTCTTCAATTAACTAGGAGAAAGTCTTTCAAATACTAAGAAAAGGATATTTCATTAATACCAGACTATTTTAAATCCACTAGAAAACTCAGGAGGGAAGTTGGAGCAAAGAGCAATGGAGCTTAGACAGCATCCTTCCAAATCTGAGTTTTACCATAAAACTGGATGTTCAAAACCTTCTTAGGAAGAAAATCAGAACTTGAGAGGTTGTTTCTCAAATCCCCAAACGACAGCAATTCAGGAGGGATGAATGATTGCAGCATCCAAGGATAACTTCATCAACAGAGTAACAATTGGGATCACTGAGATTTTTTTTCTGAAAAAGCACACAAGTAGAAAGGGTTAAAGGTGGAAGTCAGGTGGAAGCTTGGGAGAAGAGGTTGAACTGGGAATTATGGACTAAATCAGGACACCCCTTCAACAGGTGAATCAATATTTTATATAGCATTAAATTACAAAATAGGAAGGTGCATGGAAAGAGAGGGAACAAGTGTATGTGATGTGCTCTTGTCTAGTCAACTGGTAGTCACAAGGGGATAATGACTCCTATATGACAATGACTCTTCTCAGAAGGAAGAGAGACTATAGGAGAGTGAGTGAGGAGGCAAAGGAATGGTTTTGAAAGAAGGGTGAAAAAATGGTGAGGCTTTGCTTTGATGGAGGGTTGGAGTGCCATTAATGTATGCTTCTATGGGTTAAGAAGGATATTCTATGAAGACAGATGGAGGTCTTGCTCTGGGTTTTGTCAGGGGAATTTCTGCTTCAGAAAAGGAGAGTCAGAATTCCCAGAAAGCAACAGGTACCTGGAAAAGTAGGAGGGCCTAGACCTAGGGATGAGATTTTGAGGGAATTGGGGAAGGACAAGAGATATTGGGGGAGGTCAGTAGTGGGCCACATAATTGCAGAAATGGGGGAAAGTACAGTGATCTCTATCAAGTTAAGAAACTGATATTTTTCTGAGAGTAAATTACAAAGGTAAAGAGGAATCAGGGCAGGTAGAGGTAGCAAACTCTACAAGACAGCACAGGAAATGATTAGAAGAGGAGAGCCTAAAACAGACTCCTGAGAAGAATAAATATAGAGGCCATAAATCAGACAAAAAGGGAGGATGGATAGTGAAGAGGAAAAAAAAAGAGAGAAATCCTCTCTGGAGAGGCGAACAAAGGATACATTTTTTAAAAAAAATGCTAATGTCATGACAATTTGCAGAGAAAGAAAGAAAAAGATATTCTATTTGAAAGGGAAGATGAGGGGCGGCTAGGTGGCACAGTGGATAGAGCACCGGCCTTGGAGTCAGGAGCACCTGGGTTCAAATCCGACCTCAGACACTTAATAATTACCTAGCCGTGTGGCCTTGGGCAAGCCACTTAACCCCATTGCCTTGAAAAATCTAAAAAAAAAAAGGGGGAAGATGAAGAGAAGAATTAAATGACAATTAAAAGTAGTCAAGAAAAAGGAAAAAATAAAAAAGGAAAGATATGTCAAAAGGGAAGGGGAAGGGTTTGGATGAGAGAAGGAAAGAACTACTGGAATTGGGTTACTTTTAAAAAATTAACCTACTGTAACTGAAGATATACTGTGTCTTGATCAGAAGAGAGAAAAATTATAATTAGAAAACTCCAATATTAAAGACAATTGGAGGAAAATATAAATTTAATGCCCAGAACTTTATTTATGAATGGATTAAACAATCCAATAAAATGAAAAAAATAGCAGATTAGATAAAAACCCCAAACTTAACATGTTGCATACAAGAGATATATTTAAAAAACAAAACAGAATAAAAATAAGGGGTTGGAAAAACATTTACTACATAGCAACTGAATCCAAAGAAGTAGGGATTGAAGTAATGCTATATGACAAAACAAAAACAAACATTAAAAAAAATAAAAATTAAACAAAAAAACTGTTATGCTGAAAAGAAAAAATAGACAATAAACCATGTCTATTTAGTGTAAAACTAAACATATATTCCTTAACATCCATATTCATAAAAGAAATATCAACTGAGCTACAAGAAGATATAGGCAGTAATACAATAGTCAGAGGAGATTTTAGTATCTTTTCCTCAATTTTTATATAAGTCTACAAGTAAAATAAAGGGAAAATATAGAACAACACAAATTGCTGAAGTAATTAGATCTAAAAAGTTTCTAATAGCTTTTAAATGATACTGCTACAAATTTTGTATTTCTTCACAGCACATAGAACATTTACTAAAATCTACCAGGCATGAGGGCACAAAGATATTACAAACAAATCCAAAAAGTCAGAAATAATAAATACATTCTTTTCAGATCATATAGCAATAAAAAAGTCACTGGTTCCAAGTCCACCAAAAATGATACTGACCAAATGGAGATTGAATAATATCCTAAAAGAGAAAAATGAGAGTCAAAGAATAAATCATTGACATAATTAGCAATCATGTGAAAGAAAATGATAGTGATGAAACAATATACCAAAATTTCTGGAATGCAGCCAAAATAGTCCTTAGGAAAAACATCACATCTTTACAAACATGCTAATAGAAAAAAGAAAGGATTTAATGAACTGAATATGTATTTAAAAACTTAGATAGCAATAAATAAGCTAAAATATTTATAAGAGTTGTTAGAGGAGAAATAAATTGGAAACCAAAAAAAATCCAAGAATAATAAGTAATCCTAAAAACTGATTTTTAGAAAAATTTATATTCCTTTAACTAATCTATAAGAAGATCAAATCAATATAATAGAAAGTTATGAAGTTACTACAAAATTAAGAGAAATAAAAAGAATAGTCAGAACTTATTCTGCACAGTTATATGTTGGAACACAGAAGAAATAGAGAATTCCTTTCAAAAATATAAGATACTCAAACTATTAGCAAATCAGATAGAGATTTTAAATAGCCCAATTTGAAAAATGAAATGTAATTGTTTGTAAGAGCACTGAAAAAGAAAATTCTTCTGGATTTAATGGATTTACAGGAAAAGTCTATCATACTTTTGAAGAACAAGGAGAACACATATTATTCAAATTATCCTTCAAAGTTGACAAAGTACCCTATCAGAATAATTTTATGAAACAAATATATTCTTTTTTTATGTTTTTTTTTTTTTGCAAGGCAATGGGGTTAAGTGGCTTGCCCAAGGCCACACAGCTAGGTAATTATTAAGTGTCTGAGACCAGATTTGAACTCAGGTACTCCTGACTCCAGGGCCAGTGCTCTATCCCCTGTGCCACCTATCCACCCCCAAATATGTTCTTAATATCTAAACTGGGAAAATATAATAAGCAGAAGGAAAATTATAGTCTATGTAAAATTATAATGAAGAAATATCATTAAAAATTCACTTACCTTGGCAGTGTTCTCTCCAAGAAGGTACGCATTGACAATGAAGTTGACACACATATTGCTAAAGATAGCTCAGTATTTGAGAGGCTCCATAAGAAAGTGTGGGAGAGAAGAGGTATTAGAGTACTATCAAACTGAAGGTCTACAGAGCCATTGAGTTGACCTCATTGCTGTATGCCTGTGAAACCTGAACAGTCTACTAATACCATATCAGGAAACTGAATCACTTCCATTTAAATTGTCTTATTAAAATTCTGAAGATCACCTGGCAGGAGAAGATACCAGACACTGAGATCATTTCTCAAGTTAAAACTACCTAGCATCTCAACATTACTAACAGAGAATGCAACTACAATGGGCTGGACACAATGGACTGGTTTTAGAATGCCAGACATACATTTGCTAGAAAGAATTCTATGGAGAACTCACACAGGGAGAGCACTCGCAAGGGTGTTAGAAGAAGTGATACCGAGAAACTCTTTGAAAGTCTCTCTTAAGAAATTTAGAATTGATTGTACAACATGGGAGACACTGGCCCAGGACTGCCCAAGCATGGCGTCAGTGCTCTTGTCAGTGAGGAAGACAGAACTGAAGCAGTTCAAAGGAAACGTGACATCCCTAAGTTTAGAGTACCCATCCCAGGTGTTCACAAGGACTATTTATGTTCAATTTGTGGTAGAGCATTCTGAGCTCATACTGGTCTAATCAGTCACAGTCAGACACTCTGTAATTTGTCTCAAACATAGCAATGTCATTTTGGTCTTTTTCAATAACAAAGGACAAGAACCATGACTATGAAAAATCTATAGTACATACACACACACACACACACACACACACACACACATATATATATGTATATATATGTATTATGTTGGTTGGTTAGTTCTTGTCCTTCATTCCCTGAAGAAAAAGTCTCAACTGACATGCTAAATTAGGTTACCCTTAGGAAATCAACAAGTCTCAAATCTATTGGTGAGATTGGGGGATATCTACCTGTGAATGTGAAGACCTTCCTTGGTAGATTGGGGGATGAGAACAATTTGTTCTAATGGCCATGAAGGCAGCTCAAACAAGTGCTGTGGAGAACTTACATATTGGTCAGACATTAAAGGCACTGACTTTTGTCTTTTGTCTTGCCATTGAACTTCAGTGACTTTGGAAGACAGAGTGAGGCTGACAACTGTGCAATTTTTGTCTCACTTTAAATCCGATGCACACACAAGTTAAGACATCACCCCATGATATCATTGGTCTTCTTTGAAGACAAATAATAGCAATACATATAATATTGTATATATTACATATAATATTGTAATGAAATTATATATAAATATATATACACATTCACATATACATACACAGCTCTATATGTAAAATTCTTCCTAAAGGGAAGGGACCTGGAGGGTCTAAGAAGACAACATTATTCTCCAAAGAATGATACAGCAGGACCATAGAAGATATCAGGTAAGAAGTCACTCAGGAAGGTTTAGATAAAAAGAATAGTAGTACTTAGTCATTCTCTGCTCAGGAGTACTGAGGCAGTTATTTGTTGACCTGATAACAATAGAATTTCACTTTGGGTAAGATCAAAGATATTCTTCTGGGTGAATTGAGTTATCTCCAAATGAGAAAACTTCTTCACTCTGTATTATCCGGTATATATATATATATATATATATATATATATATATATATATATACATATTTGCTTTTGTATACTCTGATTTCTGTTTTGTTATTATTTGGATAAATGGATTTCTTTTTATTGTTATGTGTGTTCATAGGTAGTAAAGAGGTCAAGACACTCTTGGAGTCTTCCTTCTCCCCAGAAATAATGAAGTAATCAGAAATTTTATTGAATCAATCATATCTTCTAGACAAACAATATGTAAAGGAACAAGTAGATGAACTTTTAGATTGTACTATCTCTATGGAGAGCAGAATGGTGACCTCTAGTCTCCAGACTATATTCTATGGAGAACTCACACAGGGCAAGTGCCAACAAGGGGGTCAGAAGAAGTGATACTGAGACACCCTGAAGGTCTTTCTTAAGAACTTTAGAATTAATTGTACAACATGGGAGACACTAACCCAGGACTACCCAGCATGGCATGCCCTCATCCTGCTTCCTCTCCTAGCGGAATGAAAATCTTCTTTTAGAGAAATGTTGGGGATAGAAAAACTAGAAATGTTGTTCTGGCCCCATTCCCCCTTTGACCCAAACATAAAGAAGTCTTCTCACCAAATTTGATTTGTCATGTGTGGGGTTCTCATTATATTTGAGGGGTCCACCACTCTTTCTTTATATTTGCTTTTTATTATAGCAAAGTCAAGATTTACAAAAATATGATATCACTAGTTAGAAAATTTGAGAAGTTATTGATATAGCAGAAAGCATTTGAGAACCCAAGGCTGAAATTTTAAACTACCTTGAGCTAGTCATTTGTACAACTATTGTTTAATATCATTATGCTTCCCTCACAAATTTAAAATATTTTATGTCATCCTCTGTGACTTTGTTTTATTGCTTTTTTGTTTTTTACATTATAGTAATTTAATAGTCTTTTACTTTATGAGATAGTCTTACAGCAAAATAAAAGTTAAGTAAAACTAATAATGCTTTTTCTGAAAGGGTATATAATAATTAAATCCATATCTTCAAGCGCCACAGTGGATAGAATGCTGTATCTAGAGTAACAAAGACTTGTTTTCTTTAGTTCAAATTCTGCCTCTGACATGTCCTAGCTGTGTGACCCTGGGCAAGTTTGCTTTTCTTTACTTTCCACCTCCTACTACATTAGAATAAAAATAAAAGGAAAAGCAAATTTCTTATAACATAATGCATAATCAAGCAAAATAAATCCCCCAATGGCTATATACAAATATGTACAAACATACATATAGATGCATACATATGTGTATATATGTATATAAGTGTATATATAGATTCAAATTATGCATATGCAAATATGTATGATACATCATTATTATATATGTATATGTGGCTAGATAAATAATTGCAAATGAAATTCAAAGGTAGACTGAGACATGATTTCTCTAAGCAAGATAATGTTTTATTAACAAGGGTGTTACCTGCCAATAGAATGAACCAATCATTTTACCTCAATTATCCAAAGACCCTAGCAAAAGTACAGCTCCCCTTTAATAGATTTTGGGGAGTACAGAACAAAGGCTAGAACTTTAAACATAGGGAAAGGATATAATTGGTTACAGGGATGAGACAACAATTGGTTATAGAGTTGAGGTGATGGGGACAAAATGACTGATTGGAAGTTGGAAATGAGGGACTAACAATAACTCCTTTCTTCCCTCCTGGGACTAAGACATTTTCATTGCTTGACTCTATCTGCAAGGTTATATTCCTTTGCACAGGAAACCAGGCATCCTTGAAAGATAGTAATAAATACATTGGAGAGACTCCCTATTGTCCACCTGCATCCCCCGAAGATAGCACAATTCTCTGAGGCAAGAATACACTGTAATAAGTAGGAGAAATGGATGTCTAAACTTAGATTATTACAGACGAACTGATTTTCTGCACTATGTTCAGAGACAAAGAACTATGACTTAGTTACAGGTCAAAATTAATTAATTGTAAATAGCACCAATAAAAGTGATACAGAATTAAATTATCTTCTATATAACAATCATTCTGCATCTTAAATTCATCACCTCCCTGTAACTGACAACATATTTTACCATCAATTCTCTGGGTGATGGCAAGATCAAGAGGATGACCATGTTTGTGTGTAACTGAGGGAAGCTGAAAAGAGTAGGCTGTGCTTAGTGAATAAGCAGAGAAACTATGACATTATTGTGTTTGAGGGAATATAATCATTTTTATTCAAGTCTCCTAATATTAGGCATGGGGCCAGGAATTAAGACTGGGAGATAGGTACTGTACATTTTGAGGGAAAAAAGAAGAGTGTTCTGAAAGTTTAATTAGCTATCAGAATCTTGATTGGGAGGTAAATGTGGATTGAGTGAAATTGAGTTGGAAGTTTACTGAATAAGTGTTAGAGGAAGTAGCAATGTAGAACAGAGTATTCCAATTCTCTCAATTTAACCTATTCAATGATCAAGGGGATATTATGAGTGAAAGTGAAAATAGTGCTAGAAAGACATCAAAATAGATATTAATTCGGGAGGAATTAGGATTCAATGAATGTAAGAAGATGAAAGAAGTTAGAAAGGAAAAGTTTTAAGATGAAATCAAATTTGTTATCCAGAGAAGATAAAATCAAAGGCTGTAGAGAAGTCAAGAAGGGTGAGGATTGAGAAAAAGTCATTAGACTGGGCAGGAAAAAAGGTCACTGGTAACTTTGGAGAGAACTGTTTTGGTGAAATAAAGACATTTCCAGAAGACTTAGAAACAAGTGGGAGCAGAGGAAGCAGAGGTGGTAGAGACATTTTATCTTCCTTTTTTAGGATTGTTTACAATTTGATGGTGTTGACCAACATTTGTTTTGTTTTTTCCTTCCCCTTTTATTTACTTTTTTTGCAAGGCAATAGGATTAAATGATTTACCCAAGGTCACACAGCTAGGTACTTATTAAGTGTCCGAGGTCAGATTTGAACTCAGGTCCTCCTGACTCCAAGGCCGGTGCTTTATCCACTATCTACCTAGCCGCCCCCACAAAACACTTCTCACAGAAAAAAATCAGATTTAAAAAACTGGGCAAATACCAATTACTCATGAATAGGCTGAGTTAATATAATAAAAAGGCAATTCTACCAAAATTAAACTACTCATTTAGTGCCCTACCAACCAAAATTCCAAAAAATTACTTTAATGAATTAGAAAAAAATTTAAGTAAATTCATATGGAGAAATAAAAAGTTAAGACTCTCCCGAGATTTAATGAAAAAAAGTACAAAAAGAGGTAGCTTAACTGTACCAGATCAAAAATTATATTTTGAAATATCAGTCATCAAAACTGTCTGGTATTGGCTAAGAAATAGAGTGGTGGATCAGTGGAATAGTCTAGGTGCAAAAGAGAAAGCAGGAAATGATTATAGTAATCTGCTGTTTGATAAACCCAAAGAGTCCTGCTTCTGGGATAAAAACACTCTCTTTGGGAAAATTGAAAGTTAGTATGGCAGAAACTTGGATTGAGTATAGGATTTAGACATAAAAGACATATTATAAGCAAAGTAGGAGATAAAGGAATAGTTTACCTGTCAGAACTATAAAGCAGTTTATGACCAAGGAAGAAAAGGAGAACACCATTAAAAACAAACTAGATAATTTTGATTACATTAAATTAAAATGCTTTTTGCCCAGACAAAACCACTCTAACCATGATCAAAAGAAATATAGCAAATTAGGAAACAATTTTTTACAACTAGAATTTCCAACAAAGGACTCATTTCTAAAATATATAGGTAATTGAGTGAAATTTATTAATAAAATGTCATTCCCCAAAGGTCAAAGGATATGCAGAGGCAATTTACAGATGAGGAAATCAAAGTGATCCATAGTCATATGACAAATTGCTCTAAATAACTACTGATTATAGAAATGCAAATTAAAGCATCTTTGAGGCACCACCTCACACCTCTCAGACTGGCCAATATGACCAGAAAAGACAATGATCAATGTTGGAAGGGATATGGGAAATCTGGGACACTAATGTGTTGTTGGTGGATCTGTGAACTCATCCAACCTTTCGGGAGAGACATTTGGGATTATGCCCAAAGGGCAATAAAAACGTGCATACCCTTTGATCCAATAATATCACTACTGGATCTATACCTTGAAGAGATTATGAAAAAGAGTAAAACCATCACTTGTACAAAAATATTCATAGCAGCCCTGTTTGGGGTGGCAAAAGTTGGAAATTTAGTGAATGTCCATCATTTGGGGAATGGCTGAACAAACTGTGGTATATATATATATATATATACATATATATATGTATATATATATATATACATATATATATATACACACACACACACACATATATATATATCTGTATATATATACACATATATATACACACACATATATATATATATATGTATATATGTATGTTATGAAACACTCTTGTTCTATTAGAAACCAGGAGGGATGGGAATTCGGAGAAGGCTAGAAGGATTTGCATGAACTGAGGCTGAGCAAAATGAGCACAGAATGAGAAGAACATTGTACACCCTAACAGCAACATTTGGTTAATGATCAATCTTAATGGATTTGCTCATTTCATCAGTTCAATAATCAGGGACAATTTTAGGGTATCTGCAATGGAGAATACCATCTGTATCCAAAGAAAGAATTGTGCATTTAAATAAAGACCAAAGGCTATTATCTTTAATTTTAAAAAAGATATTTATTATGCAATTTTGCTATTTCTTATATTTTATTTTTTTCCTTAAGGATATGATTTCTCTCTCAACACATTCAATTTTGATCAATGTATAGCATGCAAACAATGTAAAGACTATCAGACTGTCTTCTGTGGTGGAGGGAAGAAAGGGGGTAAAAATTGTAAAGTTCAAAAAACAATAAAATAAATTAGAACTAGGCAAGTAGAAGCTTATGATTCTAGGAGACATGAAGAGACAATAAAACAAAGTGAAATGAATGAAAAAAATATTAAGAAAATGTGAAATTTCCTAATGGGAAAACTAACTGACTTGGAAAATAGATTGAGAAGACATAATTTAAGAATCACTGGATTATCCAAAAGTCATGATAAAATAAAAAAAGGTTATACATCATATTTTAAGAAATTATCAAGGAATACTGCTGCTACAATTAGATCCTCAGGGTAATGAACTAGACATTGAAAGAATCTACTTTTTGACTTGACTATTTCTGAAAGACATCCTAAAAATCCAAAATATTATTACAAAATTTCAGAGATCTTATGTCAAGGAGAAATTATTTCCAGCATTCAGGAAGGAAACAATTCAAATATTATAGAGCCACAGTTAGTGTCATGTAAGATTTAGTAGCTTCCACAATAAAGAAGCAAAAGTCTTAGAATATGATATTCTAAAAGACAAAGGAGCTAGGATTATAATAAGAATAAAATACACAGTAAAACTTCAATGTAAAATGGATATTTAATGAAATAAAGGATTTTCAAACATTCCAAATGAAAATACTATATAGTTGAATTGAAAAAATTTTACATTTAAATATAATACTCAAGCATAAAAAGCTAAACATGATAGAAAAATTATAAGGGACAATACAAGGTTAAACTGTTTACATTTCTATATGGGAAGTTGATACATGTTATTTTTCTGAACTTATTAGGACAGTTAAAAACAGTCCGGGGGGCAGCTAGGTGGTGAAGTGGATAGAGCACCAGCCCTGAAGTCAAGAGGACCTGGGTTTAAATCTGTCTTCAGACACCATAATTGCCTAGCTGTGTGACTTTGGGCTAGTCACTCTTAATCTTTTTGTCTAGAAGGCAGTGATAATTGGATAACAGATTTGGGGACTGTTAAAATATCACCAGGAGAAAGACACACAAAGTAGAGAGGGAACCTACTCTAGTCCAAAAAGAAAGAAAACTATAAAATATCAGGGTGATGGTGAACTGTTTTTAGAGAAAATTGTTTATACTCTTTGGTTAATAAAGTTTAATTGCATATATTGAGAAATAAAGTCTGTTAGTCAGCATACATAAGAGTAAACCAGAGATTTGTGTACTAAATTTACAAGCTTATACCTTTTCTAATTGATCCATTCTTTTTTTTTCTTTGCAGTGTTTCAAAAGGACATCCTTTATTAGACATTTCCTTGGTTACAAACTGACTTGTTTCAAAAGTCTCAATGTACTTTCTATATACAGTCATTTAATTTAATTTTATCCAAGGACTGAAATAATTTTACTCCTTCACATCTTGATTAATGAAGTTTTTCATCTCTTGTTAATGACTTTGAGTAATTGAAGAGATTTTAATTGCATCTGATAAAGTTATCAAATCTCCTTTTACAGGGGAGTAATGGATATTGGAGAAGTTAAATTATTTACCCATTCAAATATGCTTCTATTACTCCAAATCCAATATTTTTTCTCTAGAAAAAATGATCTAAATCTTGTTTGGTTTTGAATAACTGCTCTCTATATAACATGGATTTCATCTGCAGCTAGGTAACATACTGTATATAAATTTGGACTTGAAGTGAGAAAGACAGTTCAAACCTGGCCTCAGTTACTTATTAGCTTAATGTGATTCTGAGCAAGTCACTTTTCAGGATTGCTGAGAGGATAAAATGAGATAATAATAAAGTGCTTTGGAAAACCTGAAGTAAAATACAAATGGGAGTATTACTATTTATTGGGTATTAGTACTCTAGTGTTTTGTTCCCAAGATAGTTAAGACTAGAAGAGTTCTTTTCAACAATGTAAAAGTATCTCCCCCTGGTGGTCAGTCTTTAATACAGGCATGTGCCTTCTCTTTCAAATCTGATTTTAATTTGATTCATAGGGAAGAGACCTAGTACTGATTCTATAACAGTAAAGAGGAGTCCTAACTGGACTTTGAAGTATTTGTTTTTGGGAAATAATTCCTATAGATAGGAATTCCTATAGATAGGAACCAGAAATTCTCTTCCATGTAGTAATCTTCCCTGTCGCTGCCCTTGAAATGACCAGTATTTCGACTTCTAATGTCTCAAGATCTAGGTTTACTCCAAAATGGGGTTTGATTTCTCTGGAACACAGCACTCTACAGTTCTGTCCATGCCTCTCTCCTGTGCACTCTTTCAATATTAAAAAGAAAATCCTTGATTTGACTTTTTAAGTCCTTTATAACAGGACTTTTTCTACCTTTCCAATCTTTTTATACTTTATTCTCCTCCACATATTATATGATCCATTAACACTTGACTTTTTATTTGACTATATATATATATATATATATATATATGTATATATACACATATATATAAATTAACTTTGTTACCCACTACCTGGTTCCTATAGTTCCAGGTGAGGAGACGTCATCTCAATCATCGGGAGCAGGGCACAGAGCATAGAGCAGGAAACAAATGAAAAATATCTCCCTGGATCACACCATGTTGAAAGCACCAAAAACTTATGCCATTTTCTCCCAGATGGAATTGTGAAAGCTCCAGAGGGACATCAAATACAAAAGTTTAGGCCAGACCTCCTCTGCTTCATGAAAAGAGCCCAATTCTAATATCAAGTCCAAAGTTAAGAAGTAAACTAGAAAATTGAGCAAACAACAAAAAGAGAACCTTACCTTAAAAAGTTACTATGATGACAGGGAAGCTAAAGAGAAGACAATGATTTGAAATCATTTATGATATCACCATTACTATTCAATATTTTACTTAAAATGTTAGCTATAGCAATAAGAGAAAAAAGAAATTGACAACAGAGAAACAAAATTATCACTCTTTGAAGATAATATGATGACATGCTTAGAGAATGCTGGAGAATCAACTAAAAAACTACTTGAAATAATTGCAGAATATCAGACAAACCCATATAAATTACTAGCATTTCTATATATTACCAACAAAGCCCAGGAGTGAAAGAGAAATTCCATTTAAAACAATTGTAAATAATATAAAATACCTGAGACTCTATCTATCTGCTAAGACAAACCCAATTATAAAATGAACACAATTACAAAACATTTTTTCACACAAATAAAGTCAGATTTAAACAAATGGAAAATATCACCTGCCTATATTGGCTGAGTCACTATGATAAATATGATCATTCTAACCTAGTTAATTTACTTATTCAGTGCCATACCAATCAAATGAAAATAATTTTATAGAACTAGAGAAAATAATAACAAAATTAATCTAGAAGAACAAAAGGTCAAGAATATCAAGGGAATTAAAGAAAAAAATGCAAAGGATGGTGTCCTTATTATATCAAATCTCAAACTACATTATAAAACTAAAACTATTTTATAATTATCAAATTATAATTATAATTATCAAATTATTATATAATTATCTGTTTACTGTCTAAGACAAAGAGTGGTGGATAACTGGAATAGATTATGTATAAAAGCCACATTAGTTAATAGTCATAGTAATTGTGTAACACAAAGAATTCAGCTTCTTGAATAAGAACTGCTAAGAAAACTGGAAATTAGTATGGCAGGGACTCAGTATAGATCAATATCTTGCACCATATACCAAGATAGGGTCAAAATGGGTACATGATTTGGACACAAAGGGTGATACCATAAGCACGTTAGGAGAGCAAGGAATAGTTTATCTATGAAGAAGGGAAGGGAAGAATTTTTGGTTGAACAAAAGAGAGTATTATGAGAATTAAAATAGTTTTGATTATATTAAATCAATGCAACAAAAATTAGAACTGTAGAAGCTGGGAAATAATTTTTACAATGTGTATCTAATAAAGGTCTCATTTCTCAAATATATAGAAAAGTGAATAAAATTTATAAGAACACAAAATCATTTTTCTGACAAAGTTATAGTCTTATGAATAAGTGCTCTAAATCATTTTTGATTTGAGAAATGCAAATTAAAAGCATTCTGATGTACCATATCATATCTCTCAGTTTGGCTAATGTATTTTTGGTGAAGTTGTGAATTAATCCAATCATTCCAGAGAGCATTTTAGTACTATGCCCAAAGTACATACTTTGCATACCCTTTGATCTAGCAATCCAGATCTGTATTAAAGAGATAATAAAAAGGGAAAAGGACATATATGTACAATGTCTATAGCTGCTCTTTTTGTGGTGGCAAAAATTAGAAATTGAGAGAATGTTCATTAATTGTGGAATGGTTGAATAAGTTGAATATGAATACAATTGTGCTCTAAGAAATGATGAGCAGGTTGATTTAAGCAAAAACTGGAAAGACTTACATGAGATAGATACAGTATGAATGACTTATCTCTTTTCAGCAATCCAATGATCAAAGATAATTCCAAAGTACTCATGATGGGAAATTATGCCCAAATCCAGAGAAAGAACTGATAGTCTGAATGCAGAACAAAATATGCTATTTCACATTCTTTGTCTTTTTCATGTTTTTTTTTTCCCTTTGGTAGGTCTCTTCCTTCACAATATGACTAATTTGAAGAAGTGTTTTACATGATTATAGATATATAACCTATTTAAAATCTTACCTTTTTAGGAAAGGGAAAGGAAAGGAGGAAAAAATTGGAACTCAAAATTTTGAAAAAAATGAATGTTTAAAAATTCTTTACATGCAATTGGAAAAAATACTATTAAAAATCATCTGTGAGCAAAGCCCAAATAAAAATTCAGATTGGATATGAACCCATCAGAAATTTCAAGAAGGGCTAAAGGAAACAATAAAATAAGAGGAAAAAAATTTCAAAAAAATCAAAAAGTTTGGTAGAGATAAAAATAAGTAGAGAAGTGAGAGCCATGCAAGAAAATTATGAAGAGATAATAGAGTAAGAGAGACACAAAAATGTTGAAGAAAAGAATTATTCTGGAATTGTAAAGCCATTGAATAATCTTATATGTATGTCGTTGATGAGACTCGGAATCAGAAAGTTATGGAAGGTCAAATTATCTTAAATTATATATAAGTTTTTAGTGATAGAAGGACAGACAATTATGAAAAATCCTCCAAAAACTTAATCAACTTCTTTACCTGTTCACAAATATTGGTGTATAAAGATCCAAGCAAGCCTTTTGTTTTTCACACTGATGCTAGCCAGAAAAGTTTGTTTTCCCGTATTCAGAGAAAAATACTAATCAGAAAGTAAATGCATTCACCAGCAGAAATTTGATCAACAGTGTGATAAGTTATTTCTCACACAAGCTTAAGGGGTCTATCATTGATTATCAAAGTTATAAGCTTTCAAATCTATTCTGACAAAAGTTCAATGACATATTTTGACCAGTGTCAAGGCTACTTCTAGCTATTTGCCAGAAATTGCTAGCAATACTCATCAGTTATGATTTCAGCATGCACTTTAGGTTTGAAAAGAATAATGTATATGTAGATGACTTGACCAGAATGCCATGTGACACTAGAATTGAGGTGATTACAGAAGATGCTCTCTGTGATAGCCAAAGACACAGAATATCATCAAATGGAACTATAGCTCAGATTTGGGAATTTCATCAGACAGCATGAAAAATATATTTGTAAAACTAATTTTATTATATCAATATCCTAGCCTCAGTTTCTGTGGAAGACTGGAAACAGGAACTGATTGCTAATGAAGAAATGATACAAGCTAACATGAAAAAACAATAAAGTGTTCTTTAAATCTTTAAGTTGCAGTCATTAGTTGGGACTGTACTCCTGAGACAATAGTAGTAATTGGAACTATGTAAAAGAAGTGTTTTGTTTTTAGGTTTTACAAGGCAAATGGGGTTAAGTGGCTTGCCCAAGGCCACATAGCTAGGTCATTATTAAGTGTCTGAGGCGGGATTTGAACTCAGGTACTCCTGACTCCAAGGCCAGTGCTCTATCCACTGAGCAATCTAGCCGCCCCCAGAAGTGTTGTTTCAAACTATGATTGTTCTCACACATAGAAAAAATGCTATCCAGAGCCATGTATTGGACGTATGCATCAGTAAAACTTCCTATAGGAAGTGTGAAACTTGCACCAGATGTAGGAAAAAAAAGTATTATGAATTTGTGTTAAATATTTTTTAAATCTTGATTTACTAATTTTTTCAACTAACATCCTTGCTCTCCTCAATTCCACCAATGGAAAGAAAAAAGAAGAAAAAACCTTTAAAGAAATAAACATAGTCAAAGGGGCAGTTAGATGGTGCAATGGATAGAGCACAGGCCCTGGAGTCAGGAGTACCTGAGATCAAATCCCACCTCAGATAATAATGACCTAGCTGTGTGGCCTTGGGCAAGCCACTTAATTAATTGGAACTCACCACTTGCAAAAAAAAAAAAAAGAAACATACATAGTCAAGAAAAACAAATTCTCACTCTTGTAGTATTGCTGAAATCAGCTTGTAGTGTGCTGCAATCTGTCTTTTGAGATTATCACCTCTTTGTAGGGAGATGATTAGCTTACATTATCAAAACAGTCCCCTCATTTTCTCAACTTGTTCTCATCTTGTCCAAAGTTGTGTTTCTTTAGAAAGTTACTGTAAAAATTTTTCTCTGGGTTTACACACTTCACTTTATTCTCTTGTATGTGCCTTCCTAAGTTTCTCTGAAGCCATTCCTTTGATTATTTTTATGGCACAATAGCATTTTATTATGTTTATATAAATATGATTTGTTCTGCCATTACTCAATAAATAGATACCTTCTTAGTTTCCAGTTCTCTGTCATTATGAAATATAAATATATATGTATCTATATTTATATTTTTATGTCTATGTAAACCTTTGTACTCTTTCTTTGATCTCTTTGGCATATAAACCCCAAAATATAGTGGAATCACTGGGTCAAAGATTATGCAAGTTTGGGAAGGTTTTTGAACATAATTCCAAATTGCTTTTTTAAATGACTAAATCAATTTACAATTTCTGTCAACAGTTCATTAATATGCCTATTTTTCCATAGGCCTTCCAGCATCATCTATTATTTTTCTTTTTTGTCAATTTTGCCAGTCTAATGAATGTGAAGTGGTACCTCAATGATTTACTTTGCATTTCTTTGATTATTAGTGATTTGGATTGTTTAATATGGTAATTGGAGGATGGCTCATACATTTGAATCAATTTCTTATATCTTGGAAATTAGACCTTTATCAGACAAGCTTCTTGAACAGGCTTCTCTCTAAGTTAACTATTTTCATTCTATATGTAAAATTAATTTAGATTTTCCTTTATTTGTCTAGGTACTGTGACATTTGGTGCATAAATGTTAATTTTTTTTTACTAATTCATTGTCTTTGGTTTAATAGTATAGTTTTCCTAGTCTTTTCTTTTTATCAAGATAATTTTTGATGATGGCTATGCTTCTTTTTTTTTTTTAAGATTTTTTTTCCAAGGCAATGGGGTTAAGTGGCTTGCCCAAGGCCACATGGCTAGGTAATTATTGAGTGTCTGAGGTAGTATTTGAACCCAGGTACGCCTGACTCCAAGGCTGGTGCTCCATCCACTGCGCCACCCAGCTGCCCTCTATGCTTCTTTTTCAAAAAATGTCCTAAAGCACAATAGATTGTGTCAGTTCCTTAATTTTAACTTAGTATGAATCTTTATGTTTCTTATAAAAAAATATTGTTAGAGTTTTCTTCCAAGCCATTCCACTAGTTTCTTTCATTTAAGATAATAAGCAAGGAATCTCTTTAGTTTTTTAGTTGTCTTTCTAAAAATCTTTTAAATGTCTCTATTTTTGAACATCATTTTTTAATGTATGTTTAATTTTAGATTTTCAAGAGAGGTGACCTTGGGCAGCATCCTGGGAAGTATGCCCTTCAGATTGTATTAGTCCATTCCTTCTTATATTTTTCTAGTCCAGATTGGTCTTGTTAGTTGATTTTTTTCCCCTTTGTATTTGAAAGCCTTTCATCAGATGGTTTGTAGAACTTGTTGATTCTGAACTTCTTTTCTGTGTCCAGAAGTTCTGGGCAGTTATCTTCTATTTTTCCTGTATCAAATGTTAATTTTATTCATTTTTTTGTCTTTTCATATCTATCTGGGAGAATGATAAACATTAGGTTTTCTCTGTATATCCTTATTCAAGATCAATGTATTTTACTTACATAGCAAGTATATTTTCTTTTAATATTATTGTTTTTATTTTGCTTCTCTTCCTGAAGATTGCCCTTCACTGCTATGTATTTCCATTCTTAATCTATTTTTCCTCTTTTTAATTTTTTTGGTGAGGCTTACTCTTGCAAACTCCAATTTATCTATTCTATTTTTGCTATGTAAGAAATAAATTCTGCTTTTATAATTCTCCCTTCTCTTTTGAACTACTCAGGAATAGCATACTGTGATTCTATGTTCTCCTCAAATTCCACAGGTTCTCTGTTTCATCAAGAATTTAATCATTTTCTTTCCCCCCCCCTGGTGTTATTCATAGACTACTGAACTCATTTAGTGGATCTAGAGTTCCTATTTCCTTTTATTCCTTACTTCTTTGACTATTTGAACAATTCTTGTTCTCACAACAATCGACTTACTATTTGAATTTTTGTAATGTTGTTGCTACAGAGTTGTCCGGCCCAGCATCCATTCTTCTAGTTTTATTGGCTCCACCCAGTTCAGAGTTTGGCAATACTGATGTTATAGACTTATGTTCCATGGAAGGCTTTTGCTACTTAATGGCTGTGGTTATATTAGCTGTCTGTGACAGCTAGGGCAAATTTCTACAAACTGGAATAGGGGTCTCCATGGCACTAGAAAGAAGAAGGTGGGGACCTAAGTGTACTAAGGTATGCTATAGCAGTCTCACTGCTGGTAATATGTGAGATGGAAGAGTGCAACTTAAAAGGTTAATAAACATCAGTTGATGGGCTTTTTAGGCTTTTTAAAGATTTCTTTTGAATTTTGTATGTTCTAATCCACTAAGGCAATTGATGATGACTTTCTATTTGGTACAAAATTTATTATCAAATTTTAGAGAAAGTTGATGAGAAAAATGTCTGCTCCTCCATCTCATTGCTACACAAACTATAATAGCTTCTTCTCTTTGATTTTATAGGTGAATCAGTATCACTCAGATTCATAGTTATGATAGTTAATTGTGTATTTTATTCCAATTTTCTTGTATTTTGTTCCTTGTTATGCTCTGTTCTCTCTTTACAAGGAAGAAGGTATGGAGAGGGACCACTCTATGCTTGATCCAATATACTTTTTTCTATTTATCTTCTGATTCCTTTTTTCTCATAAATTCTTACCTTTCCTATCTTCTATTTAATCTCAGAGATTAGAATTTGTTTTACTCATGACTAATTCCTCCTTAAATCTAATTTCTCTCTAATTCCTCCTCCTAGTCCTCTTTATGAGCCTGCTGAATGGTATACATTTCCCTACCAAACTTTTTTATTATACCTACTTTGACCAGTTCAGATGAAAACCCTTCTCCCCCTAAACCTTTCTCCTTGTTTATACAATCTTCTTCACTCTCTCTGATTATGTGAGGTAGTTCCCCACAACCTGCCTCCCCTTTTCTTCCCTAATATATAATCTTTTTTTTTTGGCATTTTTCTTTCTTTCTTCTTTTAATAAAACAAAAATTACAAAACTATTCCATTAACAGACACTGTTCTTTAAAACTCCCTCAATGACATTTCATGACATTAAGATCAATAATACATATCTTCTCTTATTGAACATAAACACTTCATCTTTATATGATTTCTTATGATTATACACTTGAATTTACCTTTTCATTTTTCTCTTAATTCCTATGTTGGAATTTCACAATTTTTATTTATTATTGTTATTTCCTTTTTCAGGAATAATTAGAAGCCTTCTTCATTTAAAAAATTATTTATTTTATTTTCAGTTTTGAATTCTCCCTTATCTCTTCTTCTCTCCTCATCAACTGAGAAGGCAAGAAAACCAAACTCATTTTAAATATGTGTAATCAAACGAAACAAATTCCTATATTTCCCATGTACGAAAAAAGGAGGGGCGGGGAGAAAAGAAAATACTCTTCAGTGCTCAGCTCAAGACCTAAGTCAATCATATCTCTTTACAAAGATAAATATGATGCAGGGAATTATGGGCATAGGAAATATTGAAATTAGAAACAAATTTTGTAATCTTTTTGCACTGTTAAAAATCCTATAATCTTAACTGATCCTTGTAAACATTTTTACTGTTAAAACACTTCTTGACTTTCACTTTTGACCTTGGCCATGCTCTCACTGATCGGCCAAGTTGGATGCTGGATTACACAGGTTTGACAATCATCTTAAGTGACAGGAAATGATGTGTTGAACTTAAAAGTCACCCACTTTGAGGCAGGGAAGACCAACCCATAGACAGTCACTGTCTTGGCCACTGCTTGAAGGGCCACCCTTATGGCATGCATATTGGAGAGTACCTGGAGCCACCCAAGCACCACCCTTGTCCAACCCACCAAGGACATACATTTCATGTACTTCCTGCCCTAGGCTGCTGGAGAACTATGGCCTCTATTCCTTCCTCTCTTACTCTCAGGCAAACTTTGTTGTTCATTCTGTCCTCAAAGGAGAGCCCTTGACTCCATGACCAACTTCACTCAAGTCTCAGCCCAGTCAGGTCTCCTAGCTGTTTTCCTTTCTCTCTTTCCCTCGGTCACCTTGCCTAGTCCTTTATTTTTAGTTTTTTCCTTATACCATTTACAAACAGCTTGCTGCCTCCAGTAAAAAAAAAAAAGGTTTTAATTGCACATTGCAGGCTTGTGAAATAAACCTTGAGCTATTTCAACTCCAAAACCAGGAATGAATTCTTATATTTACATAAGAGCTCTTAATCTCCATTGATGGCACCAACTTCTCTGGCAATAGATATAGTATGATTCTATTGGAATTATAATTGGTCAGTTGATGATCTTTATAACTTATTTTTATAGTATAAATTGCTCTTTCGGTTTTGCTTTCTTTACTTTGTGCCAGTTAATATAAGAATTAAATATCAACAAAAAGCTAATTATAAAAATTGGTGAGTCAAAAAACCAAGTCATAGAAGCAACAGAATTAATAAAGGTATTCAGAACAAGACAATATACTGAAGTTTTGTTAATATGTCCAAAGAAGTCCTTTAGGGAAAATTAATCTCTTGAGATGAGAGATGAGATGAAATGGGAAAATTAATCTCTCTAAATATTTTTTTAATCAGCAAAGGAAAGGAGGAGAGAATGAAACAATTGGGCATACAAGTAACCCACTCCCAATCCCCTGTCTAGAAATAACAACAAGAAAAACTGGAACTTGAAATACAAATCCTGAAAATCAAGGAAGAAAATAATAAAAATTGGAAGCAAAAAATATAACTCATATTGAATTGATATTTAAAAAACAATGGGAATTAGAAAAATAGATAAAATATTAGCTCATTTCATTAAAAAGACAGATCTGAATTACAGCTTCAAAAGTCAAAACTGAGATTTCAAAATTATTAAAAAATAAATGATGTGATTAGAAATTATTTCACCCAACTATGTCCACAAAGTTGCTGATTTAAGTGATATGGATGAAAGTTTTTTAAAAATATAAACTATCTAAAATAAAAGAATACAAAATAGAGAATTTAAACAGCACAGTGTATATAAAAGAAATAGGAAAAAGTCACAATTGAACATCCCAATGAAAAAACTATAGGTGATTTCTATGAAATGGTTAAATAAAAATTAATTCCAATTTTACACTGATAAAAAGTTTTTATAAAAATTGCCAAAAGCAAGTCATATCAAATTCTTATTTGACACAAATATTGTCTCGCTACTAAAACAAGGAAGAGTCCAAACAAAGAAAAAAAACATAGAATAATATCCGTAATGAATACTGATGCTACAGTACCATATTATAAACCTTACTATGATTTATATTAGAAGCATAAGGTTTGTTCAATATTATTTAGGAAAACTACCAAAAGAACAGATCATATTAATAACTAGAGCAACAACTATATAAATAGATAGTCAAAAGGCTTTTTGAAAAATAAGATCCAGGGCGTCTAGGTGGCTCAGTGGATAAAGCACCGGCCATGGAGTCAGGAGTACCTGAGTTCAAATCCGACCTCAGACATTTAATAATTACCTAGCTGTGTGGCCTTGGGCAAGCCACTTAACCCTATTTGCCTTGCAAAAAAACCTAAAAAAAAAGATAAAAGAAAAATAAGATCCATTTCTGACAGAAATGCTAGAAAAATGAAAATGAAATTTCCTTAACTTGGTAAAGAATATATATCTGAAGCCAAAAAACAGAATTATGTGTAATGGGGGAAAATGAGAATTCTTTCTAGAAAGATCAGGGGTGAAATAATGATGGCTTTCTTTTTTTGCACTTAATGGTATTTTTTTCTAATTATGTTTAACAATAATTTTCAATATTCATTTTTCTAAGATTTTGAGTTGCAAATTTTTCTCCCTTTCTCCTTTCTCTTCTCTGTCTTCAAGCCAGCAAGTGATCTGATAAAGGTTATACTTGCATGATCATGCTAAATATATTTCCATATTGGTCATACTGAGAAAGAAGAAGCAGAACAAGAGGAAAAAATCATTAGAGGGACAGTTAGGTGGTTCAGTGGATAGAGCACTGACCCTGGAGTCAGGAGGTCCTGAGTTCAAATCTTAGACATATAATACCTACTTGTTTGACCTTAGATAAGTCACTTAACCCTATTGCCTTGCCAAAAAAATATCATGGGAAATACAAAACAAAAAAACCCTGAAAATTATATGCTTTGATCTGCATTCAGAATTTATAGTTCTTTCTCTGTATAGAGATAGCATTTCCCTTCATTTTTGGAATTTTCTTAGATCATTTTATTGCTGAGAAGAGCTAAATCTATCATAGCTGATCATTGCACAATAATGCTGTTCCTGTGTACAATGTTTTCTTTATTCTGCTCACTTCATGCAGCATCAGTTCATGTAAGTCTTTCCAGGTTTTTCTGAAATCCTCCTGCTTATCATTTCTTATCGACCAATAATATTCCATTACATTCATATATTATAACATGTTCAGCCATTCCCCAATTGATGGGCATGCCCACACAATTTTCATTTCTTTGCTACCATAAAAAGAGCTGCTAAAATATTTTTGTACTTGTGGATCCTTTTTTTCCTTTCTTATGATCTCTTTGGGACACAGACTCAGTAGTGGTATTGTTGCACCAAAGGTTATATATAGTTTTATAGTCCTTTGGGCATAGTTCCAAATTGCTCTCCAGAATGGTTGGATCAGTATAAAACTCCATTAACAATTTATTCGTGTTTCAATTTTCCTACATCCCTTTCTACATTTATCATTTTCCTTTTTTGTTATATTATCTGATTTGATAGGTGTGAGGTGGTACCTCAGAACTGTTTTAATTTGTATTTCTCTAATCAATACTGATTTAGAGCATTTTTTCATATGACTATAGATAGCTTTAATTTTTTCAATTGAAAACTCCTTCTTCATATCTTTTGACTAGCAATTGGGGAATGACTTTTGTTCTTGTAAATTTGATTTAATTTTCTATATATTTGAGAAATGAAGCCTTTATCAGAAACACTGGCTATTAAAAATTATTTCCTAATTGATGTCCATTTCACTACTTTTTTTTATCATGTATGTTAGGAATACTAGTTACAGTAATAAATGGAAAACACAATGAAGAGAATACTATAGGTAAAGAAACTACAAAATTTATCTCCTTTTGTGATGATATATAAAAGTTTACTTAGAGAAACTGACACTAAAATTTTTTAACTAAAATTTTTTCAACTAACAAATTTACTAAAATAACCAATGATGTTAGCAAAGTTATAAGATATAAATCAGCCTAAATTATCAGAATTTTCATGTCATACTAAGAAAATTCAGGACTAAGAAATAGAAAAATTCCTTCTTGAATATATATTTAACATTTAAAATATTTGAGTCTAAAATAATAGATAATAATAATAATAATAACTAACATTTGTATAATACTTTAAGGCTTATAAAACATCTTACAACTATTATCTCATTTTTTCCCCTCACAATAACCCTGGGAGGTAGGTGCTATTATTACCTACATTTTACACATGAGAAAACCCAGGCAGACAAAGGTTAAATAACTTGAACATGGCTATATGATCCTAATAAATATTCGGAGACCAGATTTTATCTGAGGCTTTACTGCCTCTTGATCCAGCTAGTTGCCCATAACTGTATGAATAGAACTATAAAACACTATTCATAGAAATACTCATACTCTCTTAAATAATTGGAGAAATATTAGTTGCTTATGAGTGGAGTGAAGAAATATGATTAAAAATGACTAAATTATTAAAAAAGTGGGAAGGGCACTTCACAGTACTAGATTTCAAACTATACCACAAAATAGCTATTCTGAAAATAATTTATAATTGACTGATAAATAGATTAGTGTAGCAGATTAAATATACAATTTACAGAAGCAACAAACCTAGTAAAGTGATGCTTGTTCTTCATTGTAGAAAAAGACTATGACATCAGGGAAGTGATGCCATGACATGCAGAAGAATGGTTTTGAGTGATGAATTGTGTTAAATCACCACGTTCTTCTCCAGAGCCATTTGGGTCCAGTGGCCAGAGATAAATCAAGATGACTGGAGTTAGCCTTGGATGCAAGGCAATCTGGATTAAGTGACCTGCCCAAGGTCACATGACTAATAAATATTTGAGACCAGATTTGAATGAATTGGGAGGTGATAATGATGAATGGATGGCACAACCTAGTAAAGTAATTTTAAATAAACAGAACCCAAGCTACTAGGGTATATATTGATAGAAAAACTGTAAAGAAATATGCCAGAAACTAGATTTAGATATGTAGCTCATACTTTATACCAAAATAAGATGCAAATAGATACAAAGTTACAGTCCCATTTACAGTCGCATTTTTTTCTTTTTTTGGAGGGACTGTGCTCATCTGTGGCCTAAGACTTAAAACCCTGGGACTTTGTTGGAGGACCAGATCTCCATGCCAGAAGAAAGGATCTATTCCACATCCTCAAATCCAATCCTGACCTTGCTCCTACTTACACTGTTCCTTGAATGACAAATTACTTTTAAAGGTTCAGTCCCTAAATTTTGTCATTGTCTTCATCTCTTAATTACTTTTAAAGAAGAATGAAAAGAAAAAAGAAAAAATCTTTATCCAAGCTAGACACATTCCCCTAAAGAAAAGGAAACTAAATGGAGGTCCATGTAGGTAGGTGTAAGGAAGAAAGATCTCTTAAACAAATTAGAAAAATAATAAAGAAATTATCTTTAATTTTATTTTATTTTGCTTTGTTTTTGAGATTAAGTGATTTGCCTAAACTGGTAAGTAGGAAGTGGACTGGATTTGAACTCAGTTCCTCTTGACTCCAGGGCCAGTACTCTATCCACTGAAATTATCTTTTAGTTAAGGATAAGGAAAAAATTCTTGACCAAATAAGAAATACAGAGAATCTAAGAAAATGAAACATAAAATTAAAATTTTTGTACAAGAAAATCCAACATGGTTAACATTAGAAGAGAAAGATTTAACTGGGATTTTTTTTAAATGTAGAAGATTTTCTGATACAAATTTCATTTCCAAGAACCCGCTACAAATATTGTAGATGCTGTGGGCAAACAAGAATACTGGTGGAATTATGAATTAGTACCAGCCTTCTGGAAAGTTATTTTAGAACTATACCCAGAAAGTTACCAAATTATTTTTACTATTTTCATTCAGGGATAGAAAATCAATGCAAGCAATTACCAAAGGCTTGTCGGTGCTTATATGCTCCAAACATGCAGCACAAGTTCTACAACTTTTATCTGCTGCAAGGATATCATCGAATAAACCTCTTGTGTTCTTTTTATTTTACTCTGGCTCCAAATTATGTGCCTAAAAGTGTTTGTTTCTGTTCTGTGTTACTTGTCCTAAGTCTCAAGTGCGATAGGTAATCTTGGAACCAGGATTATATAGGTAACAATCTTCCATGAAAGCCCTAAGAAACACAGGAAGGATTTTGGACTTGCAACTGTGACTATATACTCTATGGAAACTGGGCTAATCTATGAACCAATAATCCCATTCCTTTCCTTAGCAATTGAGCTGGGATAAAATGAGGAGGAAGATTATGTCTTCTTACATGGTGGAGGTGGTATCGTTGCATACTTTTTGAAGTATATTCCTTTTTTAAATATCCTTTGTAAAGCTCATTAATAAAAAAAACCTCTCTAGCATTTTTATTCACTTTTATAAGAAAATACATGAAACAAACTTTCCCCAACTTGGGTCAAAAGAAGAATCTGCTGATTGTTGGAAGGTATTTTTTTTTGTAACACAAATCCCAGCTGAAACATTACCTCCAAATAATTTCAAAGGGTTTTTCAGGGTGATGTCAAAGGGACATTGTAATCTGTATTCTTCCCCTTCTCTTCCTCCCACCATACTTTTTTTAGGTATATAGACAAAATAAAACTTTAATTCATGTCTCTGTTATCTATTTTATATGTGACTGTCCTCTAGAAATTTCAATAATAGTTGTTGAAATAACATTTTAAATTTATTATTTTTAAAATAAGAATATTAGTCTTCTTTAAGTTCATTTTTATCTCTAGAGTTAGCTTTAAAGATGTTTGTGAATTTATTAATATATTACCTATAACACCAGGGTAATATTTATAACTCAGCAGCAACAAATTTCTAAGACTAAAAAGGTAATTTTTGATCATCATAATGTAATAAAAATTGTTTAGGAAGTGGTCTTAGAATAATTTCTCCACTGGGAGACTGATGGATCAAATGGTCTTATTTCCATTTGTTTTCCAGAGAATGCCCAAAATTCAATACCCTCTTTGAATAAATATTAAATTCTAGAAAACTCTTTCTCTTCAGGTTATCAATAGCTTAGTAATATTTTTCATAGTCATCTGTAGCTAGCATTCCATTTTTATCAGAAAAGACTTTCTGTTCCTAGGGCTCATGGAAAGTTCTCAATGTTATTTTTACTTGGATTGAATTTTAAAATCAGGTTCTAAAATGAGGGTTTTGTCAAACATATTGCACTTCTGGGTCTGATATAATCCAAATCTCTCTCTCTCTCTCTCTCTCTCTCTCTCTCTCTCTCTCTCTCTCTCTCTCTCTCTCTCTTTATATATATATATATATATATATATATATATATATATATATATATATATATATATATATTTGGGAATTAAGAGCAAAGGCTAGAATAGTTCTTGCTTTGGTACATTCACCTTAGAGTGATATATTAAGGAAGGCTGAATAAACCTGATTAAGATGCAAAAACAGTTTTGAACAGTAAACAACCATTTCTAAGAATGAAGAAATGGGACTTACATGCTGTGCATGGAAATTGCCCTTAACAATTTGGCCTATTGTTGAATAAATAGTAAGTCAAAAGTTGCTTGCAACCAAATTTGAAGTTTCCCATCATTTATAAAAGCAATAGCTATTTGGGCAAATACAATCCTCAGAGAAAATGAGGGTATCTTTGGATTGTCCCAAAAAGAAAAAAAATTAGATTAAAAAGTCATAGATTTACTTTTTTTGAATCAATTGAATCAAAAATAACATCTAAAGACTTACTGGGAAAAAATAAAAGCATTCAAAAAAGTTGGTGAATCAAAGGATTCTGAGTTTCTTTTTTCTTCTTAATAATTTTTTTCCATTTATTAAGTGGTTTTTCTCCCACCCACTGTACAGTCACTCGAGAGGAAGAGAACACAGGAGGAGGTAAGAAAGAGAAGACAAAGGGAGAAGAGACAGAGATAGAGAATTAGAGATAAACATAAAAAAAAGAGAGGAGCGGAGCAGAAAAAAGAGAGAAGAAAAGAAAGAAGGAAAGAAAGGAGGAAGGAAGGAAGAAAAACAGAAAGAATTTTTGTATTACATAATCATAGTTAAAACAAATTCCCTTATAGGCCATGTCCAAAAATGTATTTTTCATTCCATATAACGTCCATCACCTCTTTACACTGTCAGTCCTCTTGAATCATGTTTGATCATTACATTAATTTATTTCAATTCTTTCAGAATTGTTCATTTTCTTTTAGCTAGTATTTTATTTTTCTCTGGTTACATGGAAAAACAATTTTTTAAATATTCATTCATTCATTTATTTATTTTAGGGTTTTTTTTTTTTTTGCAGGGCAAATGGGGTTAAGTGGCTTGCCCAAGGCCACACAGCTAGGTAATTATTAAGTGTCTGAGATCTATTTGAACCCAGATACTCCTGACTCCAAGGCCGGTGCTTTATCCACTACGCCACCTAGCTGCCCCTAATATTCATTTTTAAAACTTTGAGTTTCAAATTTTCTCCCTTCTTCCTGCCTTCCCACCCCACTCCTGTTGAGAAAGCAGCAATTTCGTATAGGTTATAATTATATAGTCATGTAATATACTTCCATAAGAGTCATATTATGAAAGAAAACAAGGACCTCTTGCTTCCCTCCCCCCAAAAGAAACAAGAAAAATAAAGTAAAAAAATAAGTACGCATTGAGAGAAATCTGTATTGAGAGAAAAATAAGCTCTTTCTCTGGGGTTGGATAGCATCTTTATCATAAATCATTTAGAGTTGTCTTGGGTTACAGTATTGCTGAGAGAAGTCATTCAAAGCTGATCATATAAATCTTTCCAGGTTTTTCTGAGAGCATCCTAACTCATCATTATTTATAGCAGAATAGCATTCCATCAAAATCACATTCCACAATTTTTTTAGACATTCCCAAACTGATGGACATGCCCTTGATTTCTAATTCTTTGCCACCAAAAAAGAACTGCTATAAATATCCCTGTACATCTAGACCCTTTTTTTTTTTGCTTTTCATCTCCTTTGGAATATAGTAGTGGCATTACTGGGTCAAAGGTTAGGCTTGGTTTTATAGTTCTTTGGGTATAGTTCCAAATTACTCAATCAAATGACTGAATCAGTTCACAATTCTACCAACAATGCATTAAGACCTCATTTTTCCTACTTCTCCAACATTTGTCATTTTCCTTTTCTATCCTATTGGTTAATCTAATAGGTATAAGATAGTACCTCAGAATTGTTTTAAGTTGCAGTTCTCCAATCTATGACTTGGAACATTTGACATAGCCATAGAGAGCAATGAAAATCTCATCTCAGAACTATTCATTATCTAGTGATCATTTATCAACTGGAGAATGGCTCTTATTTTTATAAATTTGTCTCAGTTCTCTATGTTTAAGAAATGAGGCCTTTATCAGAGAAACTTGTTTCAAATTTTTTTTCTCTTTCAATTCCAAATTGTGTTTTCCTTCATCCTATTTCTCCTATTCCTATTTATTGTGTTCTCTCTCTCCTTCCACCATTCCCTTCCTCAAAATTGTTTTGCTTCTGACTAGCCTCTCCCCAATCTGCCATCATCCATATTCCCCTTTCTTTTATCACTTTCCTCTCCTACTTTCCTGTAGGGTAAGATAAATTTCTATAGCTAATTGAGTGTGTATGTTATTGCTTCTTTGAGTCAATTTTGATTAAAGTAAGATTTACTCATTCCTTCTCTTCTCCCCTGTTCCATTTTTCTTGTTTCTTTTATGTGAGATACTGTATTCTATCTCTTCTTTTCCCTTTCTCCAGGTACATTTTTCTTTCATCCTTTAATTTTACTTTATTTTTTAGATATCATTCCTTTATATTCAACTCACATCTTTATGGTTATTTCAACACACACTCTGTCTCTAAAAACTCCTTCAAAATCCCCTGATAATGAGAAATTTAGCATGATTTATCAGTTCCCATATTGGAATGTAAATAATTCAACATCATTAAGTTCTTTATGATTTCCCTTTCCTGTTTAACTTTTAAATGTTTCATTTAAGTTTTGTATTTGAAATTAAAATTATTAATTTTTACAATATGAGGCTTTAGTATAATTTGTTCTCCTTTTTTAACTAATTAAAAGCATAAGTGTGCCAAATCATAGACAGAATGGGGAAAATAAAAACTAAAATTAAAAAAACAACTGAAGTATGATTTGTAAATGGAAAATATAGTACAGCAACAATATAGTATGAGGGAAAGTGAAATATTTTAGTCATTCAAAGAGGATTGTAATAACTTTAATAGACCTAGTGTGAACTGAAATTTAAGCTTTTAAAGATCCACAAAAATTAAGATGAATATTCAAGTGTTAAAAATATTTCACAAAAGTTATGATTATTAGTAAATATTAGTTAGCCAGACTTAATTTACCATCAGAAAGGGTTATTAATTAAGAAGTTAGATAGAGGACTTGAATTCCAATTTAGTCTCAGCTCAAACACTTGATACTTATTAGCTGTGTGACCTTAGGCAAATCACTTAATCCTACTGACTCACAACTCCCCCTCCCCCCAAAAAAGTTAGTGTGAAACCTTCCCTACCTTGACTAAAATCTGTGATATTTTCCCATCAGAACATATAAAATCAAAGAGGCTCAAGCATAGAGAATACATATAAATGTAACTCTTCCCCCCTTTTTTTTCTGATCTCAAAAACCTATTGTTGGTTCAAAGGGTTAGTAAAGTTTTATTATCCTTTGGGCATAGTTTCAGATTATTCTCCAGAATGGTTGAATCAGTTCACAACTTCACCAGAGCATTAGTATCCTAGTATCCTCTTTAATATCAACATATTTCTTTTCTGACATATTAGTCAATGTGATGTGAGAGTGACAAAGGCAATGTGTGTGGTTCAGAGTGCTATACTGATCACAGACTCACCCTTTCCCAGTTAAATATGCACATTCAACTGAAGCACATTCAACAGAACACTCACAAAAATCAAGAGTAGTTTGGTGAAAATGAGGGAGAAATATAGAAACTGCTAAATGAAAAAAAAACTCTACAGGGTTAATCAGCAGGTTAGTTCATCCTTTTTTAAGAAAATAGCATTTAATTCTACCTAAAGTAAAGTGCAAGTGAAACTTAAGAAAGATGCAGGACTTTTGGCTTAGTAAGAAGGCAGATGAAATTCAGTTTAATGTGAATAGTAACAATCCAAAGTGCTTTTATGATGCACTGAAAGCTATTTATGGGCCAAAGATATATATATGCATTTCAACTGCTCAGGATTGCTGAAGCCATACTGATTAACAATATGGACATGATCATCCTAGAGAGATGGGTTGAACAGTTCCATAGTGTTCTTAAAGGCCCATCATCAATCAATGCAGAATCCTTTGACCATTTACCTCAAATTGAAGTCAATTCATCCCTAGCTGAAGTTCTAACTAAATAAAAAATTTTGAATGTCATTAGGCTCCTTATATGTGGCAAAGCACCTTGTGCTGATTCCATTCCATCTGAGATCTAATTTTCCAGTTATATGACACAAAGATATTTCCCCCAGGAATTCAAGGTTGCCTCCATTCTCCATCTCTATAACAGTGAAGGGAACAGTGACTGTCCAGTGACAATCTCAGGGGTATTTCTCTTTTAGTCATTGCTGGTAAGATTCTTGCCAGATTCATTTTCAATAGGCTTATCCTTCACCTGGAAGACAGTCACCTACCTGAGAGCCAATGTGACTTCAAAAAGATTGGAGGAGCAGTCAATATGATGTTTGTTGCCCATGCCAGAAATGCCTATACTGCTCAATTGATTCTAAAGTTTTTTCAGGATGTTTCCATAACAGTTCTTCAAACCCTCTGGTGAGCATTTGTCCTATTATGTTATGTTCAACATAACATAATCTTTGGACATTCTAACAATGTAGCCAATCCATCAGAATTGCACTCTCTGTGGTAATGTTTGAATACTTGTAATTTAACTCAAGAAATGACCTCAGTAATCTGGTATCTTCTCCTGCCAGGTGATCTTCAGAATCTTCCTAAAACAATTTAAATGGAAATGATTCAGTTTCCTGGCATGGTACTAGTAAACTGTCCAAGTGTCTCAGGCATACAGCAATGAGTTCAGGGCAACAACTCAATAGATCTTCAGTTTGGTAGTCAGTCCAATACCTCTTCTCTCCCACTTTCTTTTGGAGCTTCCTAAATACTGAGCTAGCTCTGATAATGCATGTGTCAACCTAATTATCAATATGTACCTCCCTGGAAATATAATGCCAAGGTAAATGAAGTTATCCATAGTATTCAAATTTTTATCCTTTTGCTGTAATGATGGTTCTACATATGGATGGTGTGGTGTTGCCTGATGGAGCTAAAAAGACTTTTATGGAGAACTCATACTGGTCAAGCACTCACAAGAGGGTTTGAAGAACTAGTACAGGTACAGGGACACCTTGAGGATCTAATTGTGAATATTTGGGTGACACTGGCAGAGGTCCACCCAGTGTGTTGTACCCTCATCAGAGAGGGTGCTGTACTCTATGAGCAAGGCAGAATTGAAGCAGCTCAAAGGAAATGTGAGATATGTAATTTTAGAGTAACCACCCCCAGGTGTTCACATGGACTATTTTTGCCTAAACTATGGTAGAGCATTCTGAGCTTATAATGATCTGATCAATGACAGTTGAACACACTGTAATTTGTCCCTATGCTGATGTCATTTTGTTTTTTTTCAGCAACAAAGGACAAGAACCAATCATATTAACCAATCTGAAGGATACCTCAGAGATATTTTACTAAACCCAGTGAGTGAAGCTGCTAGGGGATCTCAACACCAAACCCCCTCGGCAACATAAGTTCTTAGAAAAATGAAGAAAGATCAGAGCAAAGGAGGGTCCATAGAGAAATTCCTAGAAGGAAAAGAGCCTTACTCAGAGAGATCTAAAACCTATGAGGAGAATATGACCTGGTCTCCAGCACAGAAAGGCTTCCTCAAAGAAATCAGGAAAGAGTTTAAAAATCAATTGGAAAATTTGGGAGAGACAATTAATATCTTACAATAAGAAAACAAATCATTGGAAAATACAATTGGACAAATGCAAATAGAAAATAATTCTCTCAAAACCTCAATTGGTCAAATGGAAAACTCTTTCAAAAATAGAACTGACCAACTGGAAAAGGAGCTGCAAAAGGTAAATGAAGAAAATTCTTCTCTTAAAAAAAAAGAGTGGAGTCTGTGGAAACTAATGACTTCATGAGACAGCAAGAGTCTGTTAACCAAAACCAAAAAACTGAAAAAAATAGAAGAAAATGTAAAATAACTCATCAGCAAAACCCCTGACCTTGAGAATGAAATGAGGAGAGACAACCTGAGAATTATAGGTCTTCCTGAAAACACCGAAGAGAAAAAAATCCTGGATTTAATATCACAGGATTTAGTGACAGAAAACTGCCCTGATATCATGGAACCAAAGGGCAAAATTATTACTGAAAGAATACATCAATCCCCTCCAGAAAGAGATCCTAAAAGGAAAACACCAAGGAATGTTGTGGCCATATTCCAGAACTATCAGATAAAAGAGAAAATCCTGCAAGCAGCCAGAAAGAAACAATTTAGATACCAAGGAGCCACAGTAAGGACTATACAGGACCTGGCTGCATCAACTTTAAGGGATCAAAGGGCCTGGAATGAGATATTCTGAAGAGCAAGGGAGCTTGGAATGCAGCCAAGAATCCACTACCCAGCAAAACCGAGCCTTCTCTTTAAGGGGAAAAGATAGACATTTAACGAAATGGGAGAATTTCAGCGTTTCCTGATGGAAAAAAACAAGAATTTAATAGAAAATTTGGACATCAGACAGGAGGCTCAAGAGACACATGAAAGGGTAAAGGAAAAAAACTGCTAATAAGATAAAACTGACTATATCCCCTCTGTGGTAAATATAAAAACTATCTGGTACTAATTAGCTAAACAATAGAATGGTAGAACAGTAAAATAGAGCAGAGATGTATGTATGTATATCTACAATATGTATACAATTGTAGCAAATTATTATAGTAATCTCATGTTGGATTAATTTGTAAGACTATGAGTCATTCCTCAATCAATAATTGATCAAAGTATATGAATAGGTAGTTTTTGGATGAAGAAATAAAAGCTATGTTGTCATGAAAATGTTCTAAATTATTGTTTAGAGATCATCTGAAATTTATCAGTCTAACTAAAATGATAGGAGAAAATGACAAAGTTTGAGGGAATATGAAAAGTTGGAACATTAGTACACTGTTGGTGGGATTGTGAACTGATATAACTATTTTTAGAGAGTAATCTGTAATTATGCCCAAAGAATTATAAAACAACTTTGATCTAGCAATACTATTACATCTATTTTCCAAGGTGATCAGGGGAAAAGGAAAAGAACTTCTCTTTGTGGTAGCAAAGAATTAAAAATTACGGGGATACCCTTCAATTGAGGAATGACTGAATAAATTGTGGAACATGATTATAATGGAATGATGATGATGATTGTCTTTCATTCTCACAGAAGGCCATGACATCAGGAGGTGATGTCATGAAGTACATGTGAATTGGATTTGAGTGATGAGATGCTGTTCTAATTCACTGGTCTCATTTTATCCTCCAGAGCCATCTGGCCAGATACATATCAGGACAACTGGAGATGACCCCATTTGTCAGTCAATCAGAGTTAAGTGACTTGCCCAAGGGTCACACAGTTAGTAAGTGTCAAGTGTCTGAGGTCTCATTTGAACTCAGATTCTCCCAAGTCCAGAGCTGGTGCCTACCCACTTCATCTAGCTGCTTATATATGGGAATACTACTATGCTGTAAGAAATGACAAGCAAATTGAATTTTAGAAAATCTTAGAAAGACTTGAATGAAATCATGAAGAGTGAAAGGAGTAGGACCAAGTGAACAATAAATATGTTATATATAGTAACAGCATTATTGTTCCAATTGTGAATAACTAAGCTATTCTGAGTTTTATGAATATTCAAATCAAGTCCAAAAGACCTGTGAAGGAACACTATCTACCATGAGAGTAAAAACTGATATATATGGAAGTATATATTATATGATTTTGTATATATACACACCACACAGATATCACACAGTGTATGGTTGTATTTCTGTCAAATGTTGGCCTTATCTGGTGAGGGATTAGGAGAGAGGGAGAGAAATATCTTGTAACTCAAAATATAATAAAAAATAAAAATGTTTAAAAGGAAATCTAATAGGGAAGTTCAGAAACAAAGTGTTTTTTCCCCCAAGAAAAGATAGCAAATTATCTTTTGAACAGATGTCTATAGGACTTAAAATTAGAGACAGTATAAGGCACTGTTAGGCAATTGATATGTGCCTGTACCCAAAACTATGCTTTGATATAAAAATGTGTATAGAACTGACAATTGAACCCAAAGAGTTGAAGAGATTACTAAATGGAATAGTACAGAATGTAAAAAGAGAATGAGAGACTTGAATTGACATACATTAATAAGTGTGGCATGGGTGAAGAACCAGTAAAAAGAGACCAGTATCTGTCAGAAAGATAGGAAGAAACTAAAGAGAGATGTCACAAGCCAGAAAGCTTCCTGGAGGAGAGGGAAATCAGTAGTATCAAATGATAGTGAATGGTCAAGAAGGATGAAAACTGTAAAAAGGGCTATTAGACTGGTCAAATAAGATCATTAGTAACTAGAATAGAAAGAAAAACTAACTGAAGGTGAAATTTTTTTAACTATGCCAGGGTATAAAAGTCACTCAAGCTCTATTGCAATTGGAGGATCATCAATTACACATCTGAGAACATATTTTATAATTTTCTTCATTTATTCATCTGGTCTACACTTGACCACCTGATAATACTAGACCAAGTAAGCAGTCTTCAGTTTTTAAAATGAAGAAATGACAAATCCAATCCATCCAAAGTAAAATACAGCAGTCTTCGTTTTTTTTTCCTTGAGAAAACAACAAATCTTCCAAGCTCACTTTTGTCTCCTTCCCCCTCAACCCCTTTCTTTAATTATAAATTTGAGAAGTTTGAGAACAAGCCCCACCCAAGGGCTTCATCAACTTTTTATCTGGAAAGTTAGCAAATCTATGTCAAAGGCAACCAATTTTCCTTCCTTCCTTCCTTTAAATTACAAACTAGTCAACTTTAAAGATAGTTACTATAAATAGCATTTGAAACATTCACAGAAATGGACCCTAAGAAGTTGAAAGACTCCTTAGGGTAGAGTGCATGGGGATGGGGGTTGGTAGAAAGGAGCTGGTTTCTCCTTTAAAAGAAGAATAAATTTCAAGGATGAGAAAATTCAAATAGTAGTGCATTTCCCCCCCTTTGGAGTCGAATCAAAGCAGTTCCTTTACAAACGTTCCTTGGTAATGAAAACTTTTCTTATAAATCATTAGAGATTCCTTTCTATTATAGCTTTCCCAGTCCCAACATTGTATTTCTCCTAGAAGCTTTCCCAAAATGGACAGTACCAGGAAATAGAGTCCGGCACCGAGATAGCACCATGCAGGCTCAGGACCAGAAACTTTAGAAAGGATTAGAACATACCATTCTGTCTCTCTTCTCTCTGCCACGGAAAGCCACAAGATCAGCGTTTGACAAATTCACTCAGTAAAGTGCAGCATTTTCTCATTTTGTTTCTCCTCATCCCATTCCCAATTCTTCCTTCTCGGCCCTTTTCTCTTGCATAGACTCCTGGGGCCACATTTCATTATTGACTGCAGCTACAATTTCTTAAGAGTGATATTTTTATAGATGAGTGGTACACATCTTCCATCCACAAGAAAAAAAAACCAGTCCAATAAATCTTGTTTAACATGGAAAATGAGACACTCGCCAAGTCCCCAGTTATTTCCACATTGCCTGAGAAACCTGATGCTTTACTCCTCCTTTCTTAAAAAACAAGAACAAAAAACAACTAAGCCAACCCAAATAAATAATGATTCGTTTTCCCAGTGGCCTTTTCCCATGGTCCTTGGTTCCCTTTTCCTCTCTCTCCACCCTCTCTGCTTGCTTCAGATCCGTGGGAGGTTGTGACAGGGAGAGGCGTTCAGTGGCTGAGTAGCCCTTAGACCAAGTCCAGCTTCAGCGACCCTGAGGCAATTAAGGGCCCAGCAGAAGAAAGGGTGGAAAAGACTGACTTGCTTGTCTGCCCGCTCTTCTTCACTATGCTTCCCAGTGATTTATCTGCCCGCACCGGCGTGTACTGGGATACAGTGAACTCCTCAGCACTACTAGACACAACTCCAGGCTTTGGGAATTTAGGAAAGAGTTTTCTAATTGAGAACTTACTAAGGATCAGAGATGACACTCCACAGTGTCTTCTAATTCCTCCCTTAGCTAAGTCGGTAGCAACGACTGCAGACGCCAGGGTGGAAATCCTGGAGCATCCCCCCTCCACCAGCCCCGTACCCCTCAAGTTGTGCTCGGCAGTAGAACAAATCGGAAATCCTTATCGTACTCATTGGTCTTTTCAAGCACTTAGTCCTTTGACTGACAGCAATCAGCTGCCAGGCCAGGATCGGGGAGATGAAGGTGGAACCTTCCGACTTGCTGCTCCAGGTGAGTCTTCTCTTTCCCCAAACCTAGTCAATTCAAGCAGATTGCCGGCAGGGTAGAGGTGGCTTTGTATTGATTGGACTGGACGTCATCTTTGTCTAGTTGCCTCTTTAGGGATCCATCGAGGAAGGAACAAAACATTTTCCTCTTTTTCCACGATTTCACTTTTTCCTTTCTTTTCGTAAATCAACTAGGATATAGGCACACCTTAATTCTGGTCTTTTGGGATATTCTGGAGGCACTATGCTAGCAGAGGAGGATGGGACATGGGAAGAAGTAGGCTTTCTATAGAAAACCACCTTGAGCTGGGTACTCGCTGATTACTTGTGGGGGCTTGGTGCTCCAGTTCAGTCACAGTAACAGCTAGGATTTATGTAGTATTTTGTACTTAACTGATTTTGGTTGATTATATAAGCCTGTAATTTTCATTTTAGTATTTTCTTGCTCTCTCTCTCTCTCTCTCTCTCTCTCTCTCTCTCTCTCTCCCTCTCCCCCTGCCCTGCTCTGTCAGTCTCTCTGTGTCTCTTTCTGCCTCTCTGTCTCTTATTTTCTCTCTGTCCCTGTTTCTTAGTTTCTCTCTGTCTCTTCTTGTTTTTGTCTCTGTCTCTCTCTCCCCTAACTCTCAGTGCACTTAGCTGGAGGTGAGAAGAAGCATTTTAAGTTCCGGCCCAAGTACTAAGTTTCCCCCGAAGGTTTAAAAATAACTACCTGTAGAATTATCGGAAGCAAAAGAAAGAAGACTGTCTCTTCTCTCCCTTGCGCCGCCCCCCCCCCCAAGTTTGTAAAGGCATTAAAGAGGTACAGATCCAGGTGTTAAAAAGTGATTTTGGAAATGAGGAGGTAACTTTATAGCTATAATAAGACATATATATATATATACATATATATATATATACACACATATACATTGTGCTAAAGAGATTTTTTAAAAAATTGAATGCATTAATCAATCATTTTGTTATTGCTTTTCTGAACTTGATTAAAGAAATACGGATCTTATTTTGGCTACAACCTTTTAGAACAAATCTAATGTTAATGACTTCATGTTCTTCAGGTGAAAACTTTAACTACTTCTTTCAGTTTTAAGTTACTGATGTAAAGGGGACCTGTATCAAGTTCTAAAGCCAGTCTCTTCTTTATGCCAGCGATGAAATTATAATTAATCAATGGTACCCTTGGAAGGGAAGAGGAAACGTTTCAGGTGATTGTCATTTTTGCTGGTTTGAAAGTCAACTTCTTTTATAAAGGTTTTGTTTTTCTCTTTTCTTCTAAAGAAAGAGAAAATAAACTCTTGTTAATTGAAAACAATAAAGTTTTATGTAAAAAAATATTAGGAATATAAGAATGTATAAAAAAGCAAGTGGAAGTCATATATCCATTACACATCTTGCTTGTGAAAACAGCAGATAGTTAACATCTTTTGAGTGATTTGGCCAATTCTCTCATGTTCGGTTATACAGTGGCCACACAAGTTCCCTCTTCAAGGAAATAATTTTTTAAACAATATGCTCAGTTTAATGAGTACTACAAATATGTACTTCCTTAAAAGAACTAAAATAATTTCCAATATGCACATCAAAACACCAAGTTGTCCAAGGAAGGTTCCTGTAACTATTTAGATGGTAAGCTGAGAGCAACGAATCTTTTTTTTTTTTTTTTTAGATTTTTGCAAGGCAAACGGGGTTAAGTGGCTTGCCCAAGGCCACAAAGCTAGGTAATTATTAAGTGTCTGAGGCCGGATTTGAACCCAGGCACTACTGACTCCAAGGCTGGTGCTTTATCCACTATGCCACCTACCCACCCCCGAATCTTTTTTCAAATTAAAAATTCATTTGTTTTTGAAAATGTGTTTCCTTATTTATTTCCTCAATGCTCTGTTATTAGAAGCTTTTTTAATGATGTTAGAATGTTAGGTTGTTAATTTTTATCTTGACACACTTTTTGTTAATCACTAAATCAAATTTAATTTCAATTGATTTTCAAGCCTGAAAAGGAATAAAAACTAAAATGAATGACATTAATGTCATTATACATTTATTTAAAATAAATTTTGAAAATTTATTATAATAAAGCAAGTGAATAAAGCACATGAGTGTACTCATGGTTTTAATAAGAAAATGACAGATTTTAAAAAAATTTTGCTTTTAGACTTCTCCATGGTGGTACCCATTGAAAATATCACAGGAAAACAAATAAAATCATGTGTATACACTATACTATCCTCTTCTCTCCTTGCACCCTATTCTATGTAATATCTTACTTTGACATACTTCAGATATGAACTATTCCCACCATCTACTGTCTTCACTCCTAATGG
The DNA here is from genome assembly GCF_037893015.1 of Macrotis lagotis. Taxonomy (NCBI): domain Eukaryota; kingdom Metazoa; phylum Chordata; class Mammalia; order Peramelemorphia; family Peramelidae; genus Macrotis; species Macrotis lagotis. The sequence goes on along the minus strand of NC_133664.1, from coordinate 216,944,753 downwards.
GATATCATTTGTCCTCTTGGAAAACAAAGGATGGATAGCAACTCAAGTTTTACTAAATCTAACTGAAAAAAAAATCATGAAATTGTAGTCCTCTACAAATTTATTTATTTTTGGTTTTTATAAGGCAGTGGAGTTAAGTGACTTGCCCAAGGTCACACAGCTAAGCAATTATTATGTGACTGAGGTCATCTTTGAATTCAGATCCTCCTGACTCCAAGGTCGATGCTATGCATTGTGCCTCCTAGCTGCTCCTTCTACAAATTTATCACATATAATTTAAACTGGGCCAATACTGGGGCAAGGCAATCTGTTATATCCCTCTAATTGATAAATTCCTGTAGTTGCTTTTCTAAACCTTTTTATCCTTTCTGAAACCTCCCACAGAGGGGAAAAGGGAGAGGGAAAGGAATAAGCCTTTATATAATATATATCGTATGCTAGGCACTGTACTAACTCATTTGATCCTTACAAAATCCCTATGAGGTATGTGTTATTACTATCCCCATTTTTATAATTGAGAAAATTGAGGCAAGCAAGAGGTTAAGTGATTTGTCCAGGGTTACAACAGTTGGTAAGTATCTGAGGCCAGATTCAATCTGTCCCCTCTATTCCAGGTCAGGGGTTTTATCAAATACTTCTTTGGGGGGATATTTTCTTCTCCTTTTTGCTGTTCTTTTGTTTCTCCTATAATCTGACCACTGCTTCTCACACTTTGTTGGATCTTTAGCCAGGTCATGCCAAATAATGTTTTTTCGTGTTTTTTCCTGAGCTCTCTTCTCCTGCTATACTATTTCACTTGGTGCTTTCATCAGTTTCCAGGGATTCATTTTATCATCTTTATGCAGCTGTTTCTGAGATCTATTTGTCTAATCTCCTCTTTGCTGGTTTTCAACTTCACATTTCCTACCACCTATTGAACTGGGATGACCCCTAGTAAAATTCAACAGGTTCAAACCTGTACTCATTATCTTTTCCCCAAAATGGTCCTGTCTTCTAACTTTTCCATTACTGTTATAGGTATTACCATGCTCCAATCACCCAGGTCCCATAACTTGGTGTCATCCTTGATTTCTCACTCTCACCTTTCATCTCCCATATTTAATCTGTTACAGATGTCTATTGATTTTGCCTTCATTACGCCTCTTACCTTCTCTCCTCTAACACTGCCACTACCCTGCCTAGTATTCTAATAACATTTTGATTGGATTTTCAGCCTCAAGTTGCTTCCCACTTCAATTAATTTTTCATTTATCTATGAAATGAATGTTCCTGAAATCTAGATCTGACCATGTCTCACCCATCTTCAGGAAATTCCATTGGTTCTCTATTACCTCCAGGATCAAATTTTAAGATGTTCATAATCAGGTCCTTTCTTCTTTTCCACTTTCCTTCTCTTATAGTGACATTAGACTTGTTCTGTCTGTGAGACATTCTCTACTCCTATCTCTGTTGCACATTTGATTGTTCTTTATGTCTGGAATCTCTATTCTCATCTCTTTCTCCTGGTTTCCGTAACATTTTTCAGGTTTCAGCTAACATTCCACCTTCTGCAAGAAACTTTTTTCAGACCTCTCTAGTATCTTCTCTTTAATATTATTTCTAATTTATTCTTTGTGTATATATATATATATGTATATATCTTATTTGTACATAATATGTGCATTGTTCTCCATTATACCGTGAGTTTCTAAGGTCACATAGATAATGAAGGTCAGAAGTTTACTCTTAACCCTACAGACTAGAAACTCAGTTTTCCTTCAATTGTCAATCTCTGATTTATGCACATGCAGTAATAGTGTGAAAGTTTGGGTCAGTCTTATTTCCTTGTATGTGTATGTGCAACACAGATAGCTATCTCTATTGTTTGGTTTTTATTGTTTGAACTCACATGGTGACAAAATGAATCCATCCTCTCCTTTGGTTGGATTAATTTTGTTAAAACACAGAGAGCTACCTTTATAATTTATATTGTAGGAAGAATACTGGGATAGGAATTTCACATACTCATTGAATTGTGAAATGTAAAAGACCTTAGATATAATTATCTTTATTTGTATGTACCTTGTTCAAGGTTATCTATTCATGTGGTCCTGGGTAAATCAGTTTCCTCATCTTTAAAATGAGGAAATTGTATTAGATGACTTGTAAGATCCTGCCAACTAAATCTATGATCATCTGGTTTGGTTAGGAAATGGTTAAGTTATTACTTGAACTCAATACATCTATATTATTATATCTGCCTTTGGTTTCTAGATCTACATCTGACTCTAATTTTATGACCAAGAAAAGTCATTTGTCTGAGACATAATTGTAAGATGAAGTGATTGTTAGTAACAAACATTTAAGTACTAGTCTACTAAGTAAGTACTAGTTTACTAAGGTAAAGCGCTAAACTTTGGGGATACAAAGAAAGTAAAAAATGAAGTCTTTACCATTAAGAAGCTTACATTCTTTTGCACATACACACAAAAGAAGCTTATATACATTTATACAACATGCAAATAACTATATACATGTGAGATAATGTAGAGTGTAAAATGGAAATCAATCTCCAAGAGAAGGGACTAGGCTTGGGAGGAACTTGAAAGATTTATTGGGAAAATTGGGATTTGTTGTGTCTTGAAGGCCAGGAAAAAAAAAGAAAGAAGAGTTATGAAGAAGAACATTCTAAGACTAGAAAACAAGCAGTAAAAACAATGGGGAAATGAAATGTCATATACAAGGAATAGCAAATAGGCCATTATGATCTTTTCCAGTTACAATATTCCAGTTCAATTTAATAGTAAAATTTAATTGAAATTTTCATATACACACCCATATACATACAAACACATATTTTGTTGTTCAGGCATTTCAGTTGTGCCTGACTCTTCATAATCCCATTTGGGATTTTCTTAGCATAGCTACCAGAGTGGTTTGCTATTTCCTTCTCTAACTCTTTTTACAGATCAGAAACTGAGACAGAGTTAGAGGACTTGCCCAGGTATTATAGCTAGAAAGTTCTGAGATTTGAACTCACAAAAATGATTCTTCGAGACTCTAGGTCCAGCTAGCTGCCCATATGTATATATATATATACATATATATATATATACATACATACATATATATATATATGCTTGAATGTTTTTTAAAACAAAATTTTTTTCTTTTTAAAAAATAAAATAGAAAGATTATAAAAAACTACTTAAACAGCAGTGAATTGAAAACTTTAATACACTAAAATCTATATTTAGAAATCCTAGGAAGAATAATATAAAAGCCCCTTTTTATTAGTAGGTTGATGGACAAAATCACAAATGTGACTTTAAAAAATGAGAATTCTGTTTTGTTTTGTGGATTCATTACCCTTGTCATATCACCAGATGACTCTTTGAAGCTTATAGGTTCCTGTCATTATTTTTAGTGCCCTTGCTTTCTGTTAAAAATAGAGGAGTGGGGGCCGCTAGGTGGCACAGTAGATAGAGCACCAACCCTGGAGTCAGGAGTACCTGAGTTCAAATTCGGCCTCAGACACTTAATAATTACCTAACCGTGTGGCCTTGGGCAAGCCACTTAACCCCATTTGTCTTGCAAAAACCTAAAAAAAAATAGAGGGGTGTATCTTTTTGTTTTCTCATTTTTTCCAAACAGAAGTGGTCACCAAATTTTGTGAAGAAAAGTTCTGAATTGTAGGGATGGGAGTATGATGTAAGAAATCAGAAAGGTAGGAAAGGATTTAAATGCCTAACAGAGAATAAATCCTAGAGGAGGGAGTCACTGGAATTTATTATTTTGGCAACTGAGTACAAGTTAAATTGAAATGAGAAGAGATTCCCTTCCTGACTTGATAGATGAGAAGGGAGGAAAAACTCCAGGAGAAATATCAAAATATTCATACTAAGTAGAAGTGACTCCTGGACCTCAGAGTGGCTCCAGATTAGAGACATTGTCCATCAAATTGTCTGAGAAATGCCTCTTCATCAAAGAGGCTGACATGACACTGGTAATTTTTAAATGATAGATTACAGTTTCTCTGCTTTAGTCTAAAAGCAGCTCCAATTCAAATTTAAATGGTATTATAGTCATGTATAGCTTTATATTCATTAGTTATGCTTAAAGAATACTTTGAGATTCTTTGAAATGAAATATTCTCTGTACTTGTATTGAAGTCAAGTATGAAATTTCCATTTGAAAGTCTCTTTTTTTGCAAAAGGACATATAATTCCCCTTTCCCTCCCTCATACTTTACTTTTCTTGCTGTAGCAACCCATAGATGACATGCATAATTTTAGTTCTATTTAATGTGAATTTCAAGGTAACCTTAATTATAGTTACTAGGTTTCTATTTAACCCCCCCTTTTTTTTTGGTTTAGAAAAGGCAAAGATTGGGCGGTTAGGTGGCGAAGTGGATAAAGCACCGGCCCTGGAGTCAGGAGTACCTGGGTTCAAATCCGGTCTCAGACACTTAATAATTACCTAGCTGTGTGGCCTTGGGCAAGCCACTTAACCCCGTTTGCCTTGCAAAAACCTAAAAAAAAAAAAAAAAGAAAGAAAGCAAGAAAAAGAAAGAAAAAAAGAAAAGGCAAAGGTAAACTTTTCCTTAATTACAATGACTTTTTTTGCTTTCTTAATGTTAATGAAGACCTTTAACATAAAATAAATTCACTTCTCTTTGATATTCCCTATGCAAACTGATATTGTCAATGCCTTAAGAATAACAGAAAGAAAAAAATCCTGATTTTTGCATCAGAATACTTGCTGATTGTGCAACTCTATATTAATTTTATGATTTCTCAAAATAAAATTTAAAGATACCCAGTTTTTGCCTTAAAACAGGGATATGATTGTTAACCTGTTTTCCATTTCATTCAAACAAAATAATTTGTTCCTATTTTTAGTAATGCTTCCATTTTTAATAAAAACTTTGGTTTTAATTTTTATGTCTTAGTTTAAATATTTGATGTGGCAATAAAATTGGTTTTACTCTTAATAGTATTATCCAATTTGATAACCACTTGGAATTATGTGGAATTATTTTCTTGGAATAATTTAGAGACAACCTTTTGAGATGATATATGATTGATTCAGATATTTATCTTCTCTGAAATTAAAGATCTTTAAAATCTTTAAAGATCTTTTAAAATCTTTAATGAACTTTAGTTCATGTCTATATAATAAGAGATGACTCAGTGAAAAAATTTTAAAACAATCTTTTGGCAATTTTCTATGTTTTCATTTCTTTAGTCTAAAAGCAGTTCCAATTCAAATTTAAATGGTATTATAGTCATGTATAGCTTTATATTCATTAGCTATGTTTAAAGAATACTTTGAGATTCTTTGAGATGAAATATTCTCTGTACTTGTATTGAAGTCATTTGAAATTTCCATTTAAAAGTCTCTTTTTTTTTGCAAAAGGAAATATAATTACTATCATAGATATCTATCTGCATATGTAATAAAACACATATATAATATATGAATATATGTCATTTCTTTGGTAATTTCCCCTACCAATGAAAATTAGCACCATTTCAGCAATTTTCAGTCTTAGAATTTTCTTTTGTCACCGTGATTCACTGACTTTCCCAAGCTCTTTCATACTAACTGGCAATGAACCAAATACTTCTGGTTCTCAAGCTAGTTTTTAATATACTAAGAGAGCTTTTTTTATTTGTATAAATATAGAGTGGTGATGCCCAAGTTATTTTATCATACCTATTAATTTCTAACCCATTACACATATAGAATGCTCATTGTGAAAAAAATATACAAAAGTAAATTTTAGATAAGAAAGATGAAGTAAATATTTCCAAATAGTTTTTAGCTTAGTAGTACAAAAATTGTCTTTTCTCTCACAAAATTATATCTTCCCTTCAGTACTATGTTAAATATGCTTCACTAGTTTTGGAAAATCTAGTTCTAAATCTTGTTTTGTGAAATGGTAATTTGAAAATCTGTCTAAATTAATTTTAATGCAATATTTTTAAAGACTGTAGATAAAAACAATATCATAAAGATACCTAAATTTTAATGGAAGTTTCCTAGAATCTAATGCATTTGGATTGAGGTGGTGAACCATCCATAAGATCATAAATTTAGAACTGGAAGTGGTCTCAGCAGTCACCTGATCTGATCTCATTTTACATATGAACAATTTAGACCCAGAGAGGTCAAAGGTCACATAATTAGTAAGTAATAGATTTTAACCCAAGTCTTCTAACCCCATTGCCATTTTTTTCCCCCTACTATACCTTGCTTCTTTGGAGCAAAGTGGAAGATTTGAGAAAATTATGTCCTTAGCTACTGTGTGTATGTGTGTTTGTGTGTGTGTGTGTGTTAAATACTTCCTCTTCCATGAGTTACTGGTACTGTAGTGCTTACTCTTAAGGAACTGACATTCTGGTTGAAGGATATACCACATATAAAGATCAATGGCTAGAAGAGTGGTATATTGTCTAGGTGATCAGATTGTGAGTGTAGTCATAGAGTAGAATATCTGACTTTTCTGATAGAAGCATTGCTTTATCTTTCAAAAAAAAGGGAAGAAAGGAAGATAAAGAAAGAAGAAAGATTAAACAAGGGGTGGGAAAGGAGGATATGATTCAGAGTTGCAATAGGGCAGATGCAAGGATGCTCAGGGAAGATTGATTCTGATGTCTTAGTGGATAGCCATCCACTGAGATGGGAGACATGAATCATGATCTCCGTTCAGCTAGATATAATGAATTAGGTAAGTTTCCATTCATCAATCAGGAGAGTTTTGATTTAGGGAAAAACTTCAGTATTGAGTAGATTAACTCTCTACACCTAACCAAATTATTTTTTTTAACTGAATGATACCTGTGGATTTAAAAGAATCTGTTTTTTTTTAAAATTAAGTTCAAGCACAGAGAAAGCAAACATAGAACTAATTGTGCCAGAGGATTAAGAATTTTCTTGCTCTCTGGGCATCTAGGTGGTGAAGTGGATAAAGCACCAGCCCTGGGGTCAGGAGTACCTGGGTTCAAATCCAATCTCAGACACTTAATAATTACCTAGCTGTGTGGCCTTGGGCAAGCCACTTAACCCCATTTGCCTTGCAAAAACCTAAAAAATAATTAAGTATTTATTATATTCAAGATACTATGGCAAGTATTCAGGATACTATTTAAAACAAACAATTCTCATCTGATAGTGCATAACTGGAAAATGACTTAGTGACCCTGAAGGTCGGGCTAGATAAAGTGAAATCTCATCAGTAAAATCCCAGGGTTATGGGAATGGTGTGTAAGCTCTGTACAGAGGGAAAATATATATATATATATATATATATATATATATATATATATATATATATATATTTGATATGCATAAATTTAAGAGTTTTAGGAGATCATAAGTGGTATATGGAATTGAATTATCATTAATTGCAGATCCAAGTGGAATGGAATCTCAAGCCATCTAGTCATACTCGAAAAATAACACCTCTCCTCTAAGGAGTGACTTGACAAACTCATTAAGTGGTTATCCTGCATAAAGACCTTCTTCTTTGTAAGCCCATTTTACTTTGGGATGTCTCTAATCTCAATAGTTAGAAAAATTTTCTTTTACATCAAATTTAAATTTGTTTTTTTTTTTTGTTAATTTTCACACACACTGCTCCCAACTTTTTCCTTCTGGGTCCAAGCGGTATTAGTCCTTCTTTCATATGATAGTACTTTCAAAAATGATGAAAATTCTCCTACTCACCCCAAATCTTATCTTCTCCAGGCCTAAAATTCTCAAATCATTCTCATATGGTATTAATTCAAGGTCCTTCACTATTTTGATTGCCCTTCCTTGGATACTCTTCAGCTTACTAATGTTTTTATTTAAATGTAACCCAGAACTTTACACAATATGGTCTACTCAGGGAAAGTATAACATCTTTCTTATTCCTGAAAACTTTTTCTTAACTAATGTAGTCAAGATCAGATTATCTTTTTTGACTGCAATAGAAAACTCTTGACTCATTGAGATTGTTTAAAGGGGGAAAAAATAAGGGCTTTTACTGATTGAAAATAGATAGATAGAGAAATTAAATTAAATATTTTTTCTTATTTTGTAGTTTTTAAAATTAAATTTCTTCTCTTCAATAAGCAAAGATTCATTTCCTTTCCCCCTAAAACAAATGGAGATAATAAGTAAAACAATCTTCATTGGACATATCCAAGGGGAAAATAAGTCTTATTTCATACAGAGTCTATGTAGGTATATAGTTCTTTTTTTAAAAATTTTTTTTATTTAAAAATTTTTTAAAGAGATTTTATTTTTAATTTTACAATTTCCTCCCCCCATTCTTGCTTCCCCCCCACCCCCCACAGAAGGCAGTCTGTTAGTCTTTATATTGTTTCTATGGTATACAATGATTTAAATTGAATGTGATGAGAGAGAAATCATATCCTTAAAGAAGAAAATAAAAGTATAAGAAATATCAAAATTACATAATAAGATAGCATTTTTTTTTCTAAGTTGAAGGTAATAGTCTTTGGTATTTGTTCAAACTACACAGTTCTTTCTATGGATACAGATGGTATTCTCCATCGCAGATAGCCCAAAATTACCCCTGATTGTTGCACTGATGGAATGAGCAAGTCCATCAAGGTTGATCATCACCCCCATGTAGCTGTTAGGGTATACAGTGTTTTTCTGGTTCTGCTTATCTCACTCAGCATTAGTTCATGCAAATCCTTCCAGGCTTGCCTGAATTCCCATCCCTTATGTAGACATGTTTCTAAAGCTGCAGGATCATACTGGGATGAAATGAAGCACTGTAGTCACTGAATATTTAACAAAGAAGGAGGTTGACTTTGACCTAACCTAATACAGCAATATATGCAACAAAATTACAGTTTCTCTGGCCTCAGGCTCCTCATCTTCAACTGAAAACATGGCTGGTAACATATTCACCAGAATCTTATAGCTCGCATGATCTCAGGAACCCTCCAAGTCTAAGAGGCTCCAAATATAACAAAAAGCTGCAACAGGGAAGCTAGGACAAATCACTGGGGTGGGGGTGGGGATAGGGGGAAAGTGAAAACAGTTTTGTCATCAGAGAAGTTATGTCAGGAAATCACTGATCCTCACAATCTATCAAGTGGTGAGGATCATGAGCCCCCCCCCCCCTTTTTTGGCAAGGCAATGGGATAAAGTAACTTGCCCAAGGTTGCATAGCTAGGTAATTATTAAGTGTCTGAGGTCAAATTTGAACTCAGGTCCTCCTGACTCCAGGGCTGATGCTCTATCCACTGTATCAACTAGCTGCCCCCAAGTCTTATGAAATTATGGTTGATCGTTATGGTGATTAGAGTTCCTAAATCTTTCAAGATAATTTGTCTTTACATTATTGTTGTCTTCATAAACTCATTCACTTGATTCTGTTTACTTCACACTGTATTGGTTCATACTATTCTTCCCAGATTTCTTTGAAACTGGGAAAACCTTTCATTTTCAAAAATCATAATAGCATCTCATCATATTTCTGTATTGTAATCTGTTGAGTAATTCACTAATTAATGGATATCTTCCTGGTTTCCAATTCTTTGTCATTAATCCAATCCAATTAACATTTATTAAGTACCTACTATGTGCCACATATTGTGCTAAGCTCTAGGGATAGAATTAATGAAGAAAAGGCAGTTTCTGTCCTCAAGGAGGTTACAATATAATAGGGAGAGTTGACCACACACACACACACACACACACACACACACACACAGGAAAGCAGGGAGAAGGGAAAGAAGACAAGACTTCCTGCTATGTAGGCAACTCATTTCATGTAGGTGAAACTAGGCAGAACAGTAGATACAATGTTGAAAGTCTAGTAGTCCTCCATTGGGAGGAATTTAATAATATTTAATAAAAAGTTACAAATATTTTTTTACATCTTTAATTAAAGTTTGTTCTTTTAATCTACCATTCCTCTAAATCCTCCTTCACTTTCCTTCTTGTTTTCTTGTCTAGTGAAATATAATTTTGCACCCAATGGTTTTTATATTATTTACTTCTCTTTTGTGACATGTAGTTGTGATTACCAAGTTCATCATGGCAGAAGTTATTCAATTACATGAAAAAGTCTTAAACTTATTTTTGTACTTCCTGACTCTTGTCCAATATGAGCAGGTGATCATTTTATGACTACCTATGCTTTGCCCAATCTGAGATGTCCTCCTGCTGTCATACCATTTGTAGCTGAAGCATCATTTTTTGGACTTCAAAGCAAGATCTATCAACCAATGTGATATGTATTTTGTGTAGCTCCTCTAGAATATTTAAATATCAAATCTGGTATTAAGTCCATCTCAGCTTATGAGAAAAAGATTGAGGTTCACTTCATTAGAGGGGACTATGGACAGTTTGATAAGGTGTCATTAGTTCAGAGCTCTGTCTCAGTGGTTTTTCTTGCAGATTGAGAAATTATCCCCACAATTGCTTGCTCACATTTACCTTTTTTTATGTTTCTCTTGACTACTGTGTTTGTATTTCTAAGTTTCTACATAGTTTTGATTTCTTCACCAGGAATGATTGAAAATCAGGGTCCAATTTTATCCTGTAGGGTAAGTTATTCTTGGTTGTGATCCTACAAGCCTTGCCTTCATTATTTCAAGCTTTCTTTTCCTTCATATACTAAATTTATATGAACCTACCTGATGTCCTTGAATTCTTTCTTACTGGCTACTTGAAGTATTTTTTTTTCTTTGATAGAAGTTCTGGATTTTGATTATAATGTTGAGAATTTTCATTTGGTATAACTTTCAGGTAGTAACTTTTTCTACTTTGCTTTCTGTTTTTAAAAAGAAGTTGATCCATTTTCTTCTACTTATTCTTGAAATATAAAGTCTAGACTGGTTCTATTATTAATTTTTGGTCATAGCTTTCAGATAGTTCATTGATTCTTCTTTTTTTTTTTGCAAGGAAATGGGGTTAAACAACTTGCCCAAGGTCACACAACTAGTAAGTATCAAGTGTCTGAGGCATATTTGAACTCAGGTCCTCTCTATCCATTATACCACCTAGTTTCCCCTCATCCATTCAAGGCAATAGGGTTAAGTGACTTGCCCAAGTTCACAGGCTAGATAATTATTGTCTGAGGCAAGATTTGAACTCAGGTCCTCCTGACTTCTGGGCTGTTGCTCTATCCATTGAGTGGTCCATGGATTTTTAACACGTTTCCCTCTGTTTGTTTTCTAATTTTTTTGTTTTCTGCAAGATGCCTTTTATTTTCCTCTATTTTTATCAGTCTTTTGACTTTTTTTAATATTTCCTGTTGTCTTGTGGAGTCATTGGTTTTAATTTGGTTCATTCTAATTTTTAGGAAGTTTTGTACCTTTTGTTTCCAATTCTTTCTTTGATACTTCTTTTCTTTTCCATTTTTTGAGTTCCACATTTTCCTACCTCCCTTCCTATGATAGTAAGTAATCTGATAAAGATTATACATATACAATCATGTTTAACATATTTCAATTTTAATCATGTTATGAAAGAAGAAGCAAAACTAAAGGAGAAAAGTCACAAAAAGAAAGAAAAAAATATAAAACAATCTTTAAAAGTGAAAAACTATATTTTGTTTGCAGAAACTCCATAGTTTTTTCTCTGTATGTGAATGACATTTTCCATAACAAGTCTTTTAAAATTGTACTAGATCACTAGTAGTAGAACTGCTGGAGGAAATTAAGTTGTTATAATGTTGTTGTTAATTAAGTTGTAACAGTGTTGTTAATGTGTACAATATTCTCCTGGTTCTGCTCAGTATCAGTTCTTGCACATCTTTCTAGATTTTTCTGAAATCAGTCTGCTCTTGGTTTCTTATGGAACAAATTCATCACATTCATATACCACAGTTTGTTCAGTCATTCCTCAAATGATGGATATCCCCTCAACTTGTAGTTCTTAACTACTACAAAAAGACTGCTATAAATATTTTTGTTCATGTGCATCTTTTTCACGTTTTTATGATTTCTTTGGGATAGTGGTATTGCTGAATCAAAGGGTGTGAACTAGTAAGTATCAAGTGTCTGAGGCATATTTGAACTCAGGTCCTCTCTATTCACTATACCTAATAGTGGTAGTGCTGGATCAAAGGGTGTGAACAATTTTATTGCCCTTTGGGCGTAATTCCAATTTATTCTTCAGAATGATTGAATCAGTTTACAACTCCACCTACACTGCATTGGTGTCCCAGCATTCCCACTTCCCCTCTAACATTAATCATTTTCCATTTTTGACATTTTTTACACATCCGATAGATATAAGGTGGTATCACAGAGCTGTTTTAATTTGGATTTCTCTAATCAATAATGATTTCAAGCATCTTTTTATAATGCCTATAAATAACTTTAATTTCTTTGACAGAAAACTGCCTGTTCATATCCTTTGATCATTTATCAGTTGGGGAATGATCAGTTGGCTACTCTATATATTTTAGAAATGAATCCTTTATCAGAAAAGCTAGCTACAAAATTTGTTTTCCAGCTTTCTGCATTCCTACTAATCTTGGCTGTGTTGACTTTATTTGTGTAAAACCTTTTTAATTTAATGCAATAAAAATGATCCATTTTCCATTTTATGATTTCTCTATCTATTCTTTGGTCATAAAATCCTCTCCTCTCCATAGATCTTACAGATAAACTCTTCCTTATTCTCTTATTTGACTTATGGCAAATTTTGACCTTATCTTGGTATAGGGTGTGAGATGTTGCCCTTTATTATTTATGTATTTTATTTTGCCATATTATTTTCTAGTTTTCCTAGCAGTTTTTGCTAAACAGTGAATTCTTATTTCAGCAACTAGCATTTTATCAAAAGGTTACTATAGTCATTAACTATTGTTTCTTTTGTACCTCATCTATTTCATCGATCTGCCTCTCTATTTCTTAGGCAGTACCAGTCTTGGTGACTGCTGCTTTATAATATAGTTTTAGATCTGTATAGCTAGACCACCTTGTTTTATATTTTTTATTAATTCCCTTGACATTCTTGATCTTTTATTCTTTCAGAGGAATTTTATTATAATTTTGTTATATTTTGTTAAAATATAAAATAATTTTTGATAGTTTGGCAAGACTCTGAATAAATAATTTAATTTTGGCAGAATCATCATTTTTATGAGCTCCATGAGCACTTGGACATTTTCCCAGTTGTATAGATCTGACTATTTCTGTGAAAAGTGTTTTAAAATTGTGGTGATAAAGTTTCTGGTTTTGTCTTAGCAGGTAGACTCCTAAGCATTTTATGTTGTTCATAGTTCCTTTAAATGAAATTGTTCTTTCTATCTCTTTCTATCTGCGGTTTGCTAGTAATATATAGAAATATCGGTGATTTATTTGGGTTTATTTTATATCCTGCTACTTTGCTAAAATTGTTAATTATTTCAAGTAGTTTTTAAATTTTAGTTGATTTTCTAGAATTCTCTAAGTAAAATATATCATCTACAAAGAATGATTGTTTATTCTAATTCCTTCAATTTCTTTTTTCTTTTCTTTTCACTAAATCTAGCATTTTAAATACAATATTGAATAATAGTGGTAGTAATAGACATCCTTGTTTCACCCCTGTTTACCCCTGGGAATGCTTCTAGTTTATCCACATCACATATAATGCATGTTGATGGTTTTAGATAGACATTGTTAATCATTTTAAAGAAAATTCCATTACTTCCTATGTTGTCTAGTGTTTTAATGGCAAAAGTTAGTGTATTTTGTCAAAAGATTTTTCAGCATCTATTGAGATAATCATATGATATCTGTTAGTTTTACTAATGATATGGTCAGCTAAGCTGATTATTTTACTAATTTTGAACCATCCCTGCATTACTGGGATAATTCATACTTGATTATAGGGTATTATCCTAGTGATAACTTGCTGCAAACTCTTATTATTTAAAATTTTTGCATCAATATTCATTAGGGAAATTGATCTATAATTTTCTTCTCTGTTTTGGTTCTTCCTTGTTTAGAAATCAGCTCCATATTGGTGTCTTAAAAGAAATTTGCCTCTTTTTTCAAACAGTTTGTATATGATTGGAATTAATTCTTTAAATGTTTGGTAGAATTCTCTGCTGAATCAACCTAGTCCTAGAGATTTTTTTTTTTTTAGGGAGTTCATTGCTGGCTTGTTCAATTTCTTTTTTTTCTGAAATGGTATTATTTATGTATTTTATTTCTTCTATAAATCTGGGCACTTACATTTTAAAAATATTTATCCAGGGGGCAGAGCCAAGATGGCAACAAGAGCTGATCCTGTCTTAGGCACTCTCTCATAAATCTTTAAAACTAAGGACTTTAAATTTTCAAGAGACAGAATCCACAGAGGGACCCAGTGAGGCAGTTCTCCTACTCAAGGTAACCTGGAAAAGAGCAGAAAAGCTCTGCTCCCCCAGGGGTTGGAGGGGTGGCCTGCCAGAGTGAAAGAACTTCAGTCTCCTGGAGGCAGCCCCAGGGTGCTAAGATCTGTGGCTCATAGCAGTGGGGGAGTTTTCTGAGCTACGCCCCCAGGGAGCACCGGGCACAAATTGGAGGAACAGCTGGGGGACCTCTGCCATAGTGAACATGTGAAGTCCAGCCCTCTGGGCACACAGCAAGCAGCTTAGCCACTGCATTCCAGATCCAGGAAACATAAGCAGGTGGAGCCAGTAAGCAGGAGCCCCTAGGGCATGAGCTAATTGAACTGAGGCTGGGGAGTGAAGAGAGAGAGAGAGAGACTGCCGAGCTCTGTTCTCTGCCCCTGGAACAGGACTCTGGGGCTCTGAACACATTCAGATCCTGATTGCAGTCTAGGCCCCCCCAAATAGAACAGCAGGGGCCCCCCTCCACCTCAGCCCTGTAGCAGAGGGGTGCGCATATGGTCATTCACAGACCAGGAGGGAGGACAGAGCCTCACACACTGAGACCCTTGTGGGAGTGTCCCAAAAGCTCAGGAAGCTCCCCCAAAACAGGCTTAGGCTGGGAAAATGAGCAAGCAGAGAAAAAAAAGAGGAACACCATTGAGAAATATATTATCCATGATCCCAAGAAGGATCAATATACTCAGTCTGAAGATGAGGAAGCACAAACTCCTGCATCTAAAGACTCCAAGAAAAACAGAAATTGGGCTCAGGCTATGACAGAGCTAAAAAAAAACTTTGAAATGAGGGAATTAGAAGAAAAACTAGGAAAAGAAATTAGAGAGACGCAGGAAAAACATGAAAATGAAGTCAGCAGCCTAGTCAAGGAAATCCAAAAAAATGCTGAAGAAGATAGCATGCTAAAAACCAGCTTAGGTCAAATGGAAAAAAAAAACAGTTCAAAAAGTTATTGAGGAGAATGTTTAAAAAACAAAATTGGTCAGATGGAAAATGAGATAAGAAAGCTCTCTGAGGATAACAAATCCTTCAGACAAAGAACAGAACTCAGGGAGACTGATGAATTTATGGGGAATCAGGACTCATTACTTCAAAACCAAAACAATGAAAAATTAGAAGAAAATGTGAAACATCTCATTGAAAAAACAACTGATATGGAAAACGGATTTAGGAAAGATAATTTAAAAATTATTGGAATACCTGAAATTCATGATCAGGAAAAGATTCTTGACATCATTTTCAAAGAATTACTACAGGAAAATTGCCCTGATATCCTAGAAGCAGAGTGCAAAATAGAAATGGAGAGAATCCACCGATCCCCCAGAGAAAGAGATCCCCCAAAATCAACCCCTAGGAATATTATAGCCAAGTTCCAGAACTCCCAAGTCAAAGAGAAAATATTACAAGCAGCCAGAAGGACACAATTCAAATATTGTGGAGCTGCAGTCAGGATCAAACAGGACTTAGCAGCAACTACATTAAAAGCTCGTAGGGCTTGGAATATAATATACCGGAAGACAAAAGAGCTTGGAATGCAACTGAGAATCAACTACCCAGCAAAAAGAATGTTCTCTTCCAGGGAAAAAGATGGACCTTCAATGAACCAGGGGAATTTCAAATGTTCCTGTTGGAATGGCCAGAGCTGAATAGAAGGTTTGATCTTCAAATACAGGACTCAGGCGAAGCATAGAGATTGGAGGAGAAGGGGAAAATATGAGGGACTTAATGATGATGTATTCCTGTTTAGAAAAATGACACTGATAACACTCATATGAACCTTCTCAGTTAATAGAGCAGGTAGAGGGAGCTTTTATAGTTGAAGCACAGGAGAAAGCTGAATTTGAACATAAAATATGGTATAAAAATGGAGTCAATAGAAAAAAGGGAAATATAATGGGAGAAAGAAAAAAGGAGAGGGGGAATAGGCCAAGATATTTCATATAATAAGATTTTTCTTTATTACAATGAGCTATTGCAATGATATGGAAAGGGGGAAGACAAGGGGGAATGAGGGAATCTTTGCTCTCATCAGAGGTGGCTAGGAGAGGAAACAGCATATATACTCAATGGGGTATAGGCATTTGGAGTTAGAAGGAGAGGGGGGGGAAAGGGGAAGGGGGGGGATGTGAGTGATAGAGGAGAGGATGGACCATGGGGGGAGAGTGGTCAGATATAACACATTTTCTTTTTTACTTCTTGCAAGGGGCTGGGATTGGATGGCCTGTCCGGGACCATAGGGCCAGGTGGATGCTGGGCCTAAGGGGTGGTAGGACCTGGGATCTGTCTGCTGTGCCACTCAGCTACCCTACAGCAGAGTCGGAGTGAAAGGAGAGAGAAAAGATAGTTCATGGTAGTGGAGAAATACAAAAGGAGGGAGTTGCGATAAGCAATGGCAACGGTGGAAAAATATGGAAGTAACTTTGTGATGGACTTATAAAGAATGTGATCCAGTGGCAACAGAGTTGTTGCTGTTGGAACAAAGACTCAAACACATTTTTTTTTATTATTATTTTTGGGGGGGTGCAGGGCAAATGGGGCTGGGTTGCCTGCCTGGGGCCACATAGCAGAGTGATCGTTGGGTGTCTGAGTCCGGATTTTGACCTGGGTGCTCTTGACTCAAGGGCAAATGCTCTGTCTGCCACCCAGCCACCCCTACTATTATTACTATTTTATTTTATTTTCAGGTCATTTTTTTGGTTTTTGCAGGGCAGTGGGGTTGGGGTGGCTTGCATGTCACACGGCTGAGTGATTGTTGGGTGTATGGGGCCAGATATGGGCTCAGGTGCTCCTGGCTTCAGGGCTGGTGCTCCATTCATTGTGCCACCTGGCCATACCTACAATTATTACTATTATTTTTTTAATTTTAATTTTTTTCTCTCCCCTTTAATTTATCGTTCAAGTGAGTCTGTGTTTTTTTGGGGGGGGTATTTTGTTTACTCTTAAACAAGAATGTTTTATCAATGTATAAAAACATTATTTGTACAAAATGAGAATAAATAAATATTAAATATTAAAAATATATTTATCCATCTTACCTACTGGCATACAGTTGAGCAAAATAGTTCTGAATTATTATTTTATTTCCTTCTCATTGATGGTGAAATCACCCTTTTTTAATTTTGATGCTGGTAATTTGATCTTTCTTTTTTTAAAAATCAAATTAATCAAAGGTTTATCTATTTGGTTATTTTTTATCATAAAATCAACTAGTTTTATTTATTTGTTCAATAGTTTTGTTTCAATTTTATTACTTTTTCCTTGATTTTTAAAGTTTCTTATTTGGTATTTAATTGAAATTTTTAATTTGTTCTTTTTTCTAATGTTTTTAGAATTCATTGATCTCTTCTTTTTCTATTTATTCATATAAACATTTCGAGGTTTAAAATTTTCCCAAATAACTGCTTTGGTTGCACCTCACAAATTTTGCTGTGTTGTCTCATTATTGTCATTGCTTTGGATGAAATTATTATTTTTATGATTTGTTGTTTGATTCACTCATTATTTAAAATTAGGTTATTTAGTTTCCTATAAGTTTTTAGGGTGTTTTTCCATGGCCCTTTATTACATATAATTTTTATTATATTACAGTCTGAAAAGGATGCATTTAATATTTCTGCCTTTCATTTTTTTTATGTTCTAATACTTGCTCAATTTTTGTTTTTGTCACGTACTGCTGAGAAAAATACATATTCCTTTTTATTCCCATTTAGTTTTCTCCAGAGGTCTATCTTAGCTAACTTTTCTAAAATTCTGTTCTTACCTCCTTAACTTCCTTTTAATTTATTGATTTATATAATTCTGAGAAAGGGAGGCTGAGATCTCTCACTATTATAGTTTTACTCTCTTTCTTCCTGTAACTGATTTAACTTCTCCTCTAATTGATATCACATCATTGTCTATGGTACCTTTTAAACATATGTAGTTTCCTTCCTCATCCCTTTTAATTAGATCTATTTTTGCTTTGCTTTGTCTGAGACCAGGATTGCTACCTCTGCTTTTTTATTTCAATCGAAGCAAAATTTATTCTGCTCCCCTTTTACCTTTACTCTGTGTTACTGTGTTACTCCCTGCTTCAAATGTGTTTCTTGTAAACAGCTTATTTTAGGATTGTGATATTTAAACCATTCTGCTATTTATTTCTATTTATAGGAGAGTTCATCCCATTCACATTCACAATAATGATAATTAACTGTCCTCCATCTTATCTTCCCCACTTGTACTTTTTTCTCTCCTTTCCTCCATATCTCCTCACCAGCTTTTTGCTTCTGACTACCACCCCTTTCAATCTTCCCTTCTCTCAGCCCCTCCTTCCTTTTTCATTCCCCTGTCCTCCCTTCTTATTTCCCTATAGGGTCAGATAAATTTCTTTTTTTTTTTTTTAAGGTTTTTGCAAGGCAAATGGGGTTAAGTGGCTTGCCCAAGGCCACACAGTTAGGTAATTATTAAGTGTCTGAGACCAGATTTGAACCCAGGTACTCCTGACTCCAGGGCAGGTGCTTTATACACTATGCCACCTAGCCACCCCAGTCAGATAAATTTCTAAACCCAACTGAGTATATATTCTTATCTCTCTTTTAGGCAGATCTGATAAAAGTAAAGTTCAAGTATTCTCACTCCATCCCTTCTTTCCCTTTACTGTAAGAGGTCCTTTATGTGATGTAATTTACCCTATTCTGCTTTCTTTCCCCTCTTTTCCCAGTTCAATCCTTTGTTTAATATATTAATTATTTACTGTCATCACAAACTCAACTTATCCCTACATCTTCTAAATATACTCCTTCTAATACAATATAGTTTTTGAGTTACCTTCCTGTATAGGAATGTAACCAGTTTAATTATATTCCATAACATTTTTTCCTTTTTCCCTATTTACCTTTTCATGTGTTTCTTGATTCTCATATTTTAAGTTTAAATTTTCTATTCAACACTAGTCTTTTTATTTTATTTATTTTATTAGGTTTTTGCAAGGCAAATGGGGTTAAGTGGCTTGCCCAAGGCCACACAGCTAGGTAATTATTAAGTGTCTGAGACCGGATTTGAACCCAGGTACTCCTGACTCCAGGGCTGATGCTTTATGCACTGCGCCACCTAGCTGCGCCAACTCTAGTCTTTCTAACAGGAAAATTTGCAAGTCACTTATTTCATTGAATATACATCTTTTCCCTTGAAAGGGTATGCTCATATTTGGTGGGTTGTTGATTCTGTGTTGTAATCTATCCTCCTTTCCCTCTGGAATATAATATTCCAGGTCCTCTTATCCTTTAATGTAGATGCTGCCAATGGCTCCTTGGTATCTGATTTTTTTCTTTCTAACTGCCTATAGTATTTTCTCCTTGACCTGATAATTCTGGAATTTTACCATGATATTCCTTGGTTTTGGTTATTGGAGGTGACTGGTGAATTGTTTCAATGACTATTTTTATCCTCTGGCAGTTTTTCCTTGATCATTTCTTGAAACATATTGTCCAAATTCTTTTTTAGATCATGTTTTTTAGTATTTCCATAATTCTTAACTTATCTTTCCTGATTCTATTTTTCAGGACAGTTGTTTTTCCAATGAGGCATTTTACATTTCCTTCTATTTTTTCTATTTTTAAATTTTACTTTACTATTTAAAAATTTTATTTACATATTACTACAACAGTATTGCTGTAAAAATAAACATAATTCTCTTGCTCCCACAAGGATAGAAAAATCTCATGAAAAATAAAGGGAGAGAAAAAGAAAAACAATTGTACTTCAGTCTGTGTTTGGATACCATCAGCTCTGTCTCTGGAATGGATTACATTCTTTATCATAAGGCCGTCAAGAAGCTACTTTGATGTTTTTTCCCCATAGTTGCTATTGCTAACTGCATTTTCCTCCATCTATTCCTCCCCACTCTTATTTATTCTATTCTCTTTCCTTTCACTTTGTCCTTCCTCAAAAGTGTGTTATGGGGAAACCAAGTGACAAAGTGGACAGAGCACCAACCCTGGAGCCAGGAGGACCCAAGCTCAAATCTTATCCCAGAAACCCAACAGCCACCCAGCTGTGTGACCCTGGACAAACCATTCAACCCTTGTACCTCCCCCTGTCCCGTTTTTCTCATCCCCTTCCTCCCCCCCCCCCTTTTTCCTCTAGGGTAAGATAGATTTCTATACCATGTTGTTTTCCTCTCTGATTCATTTCTGATGAGAATGAAAGCTTGCTCATTCTCCC
This sequence comes from Macrotis lagotis, assembly GCF_037893015.1. NCBI lineage: Eukaryota > Metazoa > Chordata > Mammalia > Peramelemorphia > Peramelidae > Macrotis > Macrotis lagotis. Next base: position 216,924,214 of record NC_133664.1, on the reverse strand, counting down.
TCACCTTCCCCCGCTTCCACTCCATTGCGAAAGCTTTTTTATTGATTCTTTTACATGAAATATCTTAACCCATTCTACCTTTCCTTCCTTTTCTCCCAGGACATCCTTTTTTGCCCATTGATTTCATTTTTATATCTTCATATTCAGCTCTCTCCTATGCATTGTCTATATATGTTCTTTCTGACTCATCATCTTCTCAAACAAGAAAACAATCAGTTCAGCATCATTAAATCACTCATAATTTGTCCTTCCTGTCTACCCTCTCTGTGCTTCACCTGAGTCCTGTATTTGGAGCTCAAACTTTCTGTTCCGTTCTGGTTTTCTCTGGTTTTCAACAGGAAAGTCTGAATTTCCCCCCTATTTCACTGGACGTCCATCTTTTCCCCTGAAAGAGGATGTTTACTTTTTCTGTGTAGTTGTACTTTACCTTCCAGAATATCATATTCCAAGCCCTATGAGCCCTTAATGTAGACACTACTACATCCCGTGTAATCCTGACTGTGATGCCGCTGTATTTGAATTGTTTCTTTTTGACTGATTGTAATATTTTCTCTTTGACTTGGGAGTTCTGGAATTTGGCTATAATATTTTGGGGAGTTTTTTGGGGGGGGGAGGATTGAGAATTTCTTTCAGGAGGTGATCAGTGGATTCCCTCAATTTCTATTTTATCTTCTGCTTCTATGATATTAGGTCAATTTTCCTGGAGACCTTTAAAAATGAAGTCAAGTCTTTTTTCCTGGATGTGACTTTCAGGTAGCCCAATAATTTTTAAATTATATCTTCTGGATCCATTTTACAGGTCAGTTGTTTTTCTAATGAAATATTTCACATTTTCTTCTAGTTTTTCCATTCTTTTGGTTTTGTTTTATTGTTTCTTGATTTCTCACAAAGTTATTGGCTTCCCTTAGCTTCATTCTACATTTGAAGGAATTGTTTCCTTTAGAGAGCTTTCTTATGTCCTTTTCTATCTGACCAATTCTGCTTTTTCTGACTATACTCTCCCATGATCTATCTTCTCTTCTATCACCCACATTCCCCCACCCCTCCCCTTGTACCCCTTCTCCCCCTTTTCTTCTAGATTTCTGTATCCTATTGAGTGTGTATGTTGTTTCCTCTCTGAGTCTTTTCCAAGGAAAATGAAGGTTCCCTCATTCCCCCTAACCTTCCCCCTTCCATACCATTGCAAAAGCTATTTCTTGACTCTTTTACATGAAATATCTTAGCCTATTCTATTGCTCCTTTCTCTCACTCCCAGTACATTTCCCTTTCACCCATTGACTCCATTTTTATAATATATTACAACTTCAAATTTGACTGTCTCCTGTGACTCATTTATAATGGTTCCTTCTACCTACTCTATTAAATGAGAAGGTTCATATGAGTATTATCAGTATCATCTTTCTATGTAGGAATACACACAGTACATCATCATCAAATCCCTCATAATTTGCCCTTTTTGTCCACCCACTCTATGCTTTGAGTCCTGTACTTGAAGATCAACCTTTCTGTTCAGCTCTGGTCATTTCAGTAGGAACATTTGAAATTCCCCTGTTTCAGTGAAAGTCCATCTTTTCCCTTAGAAGAGGATGTTCAGTTTTGTTGGGTAATTGAATCTCAGTTGCATTCCAAGCTCTTTTGCCTTCCAGAACTTTAGATTCTAAGCCCTTATGAGCCCTTAATGTAGTTGCTGCTAAGTTCTGTGTGATTAGGACTGTGTCCTTCTGGCCATTTGTAATGTTTTCTCTTTGACTTGTGAGTTCTGGAACTTGGCTATAATATTCCTGGGTTTTTTTAATCTCTTTCTGGAGGAGATTGGTGAATTCTTTCAATTTCTATTTTACCCTCTGCTTCTAGGATTAGAAATTCTTTAAAAATGAGGTCAAGACTCTTTTCCTGATCATGACTTTTTAGGTAACCCAATAATTTTTAAATGATCTCTTCTAGATCTGTTTTTCCAGATCAGCTGTTTTTTCAATGAGATAGTTCACATTTTCTTCTAGTTTTTCATTCTTTTGGTGTTGAATTATTTTGTCTTGATTTCTTGCAAAGTCATCAGCTTCCTTTAGCTCCATTCTACATGTGAAGGATTTGTTTTCCTCAGAGAGCTTTCTTATCTCCCTTTCCATCTGACCAATTCTGCTTTTTAAAAGCATTCCTCTCCTCATTAAGTTTTTGAACTTTTTTTTATCCATTTGACCTAAATTGGTGTTATTTTCTTCAACATTTCTTTGGATCACCTTAGCTGCTGACTTTGTTTTCATGTTTTCCCTGCAACTCTCTCATTTCTCTACCCAATTTTTCTTCTACCTCCCTTACTTGATTTTCAAAATCTTTTTTGAGCTCTCTCATAGCTTGAGCCAAACTTCTATATTTCTTGGAATCTTTAGATGCAGACACTTGGATTTTCTCATCTTCAGAGTGTGTGTTTTGGTCCTCCATAGGACCAAAATAATTATCTAAGGTTAGGTTCCTTTTTTTCTGTTTACTTATTTCCCCAGCCTTTGCCCTGGTTTGGGGGGGGGCTTCCTGAGCTTTTGAGTATTATTGGGACACCCTTGCAAGCATCTCAGTTCCTTCAAGGTCATATGGAAGGCTCTGGCAGCTCTCCTGGTCTGTGAATGACCACAAGCTCACCCCTGTACCCCAGGGCTGTGAGGAAGGTCCCTGCTCTAAGGGGGCACCAGACTGTGACCAGGGTCTGAATATGGACAAAGCACAAGAGTCCTGTCCCAGGAACAGAGGACAGACCTCAACAGTCTCCCTCCATTCCCTTACCTTCTGTGAACTGAGCACTCAGGGAACAGCTGCTAATGGCTCCCGCCCAATTCTGCTTTTTAAAGCATTCTTCTCTTCATTGACATATTGGACTGCTTTTTCCATTTGACCTAAACTGGTTTTTAACATGTTGTTTTCTTTGGCATTTTTTTGTATCTCCTTCACCAAGCTGTTGACTTGGTTTTCATGATTTTCCTGCATCACTCTGATTTCTCTTCCCAATTTTTCCTCCATTTTCTTTACTTGATTTTCAAAATCTTTTTTCGAGTTTTTCCATAATCTGAGACCAATTCCTATTTTTCTTGGGAGATTTTGATACAAAAGCTTTGACTTTGTCATCTTCTGAGTATGTGTTTTGATCCTCCATGGGACCAAAGTTATTATCTATGGTCAGATTCTTTTTTTTCTGTTTATTCATTCCCCCAGCTTATGCCCTGGGTTTAATGTACTTCCCAAGGTTGAGTGTTTTTTGGAACATCCTTCGAGGATCTCAATTCCTTCAATGTTTTATGAGAACCACTGACTGCTTTCCTGACCTGTACTCTGGTCTGTGGATGACCACAAGCACTCCCCTCTTCCCTGGAACTGGGAAGAGGGTCCCTGCTCCACTATGGCAATAGGGGCCCCAGCTTGCAACCATTGTCTGAATATGGACCAAGCAAAGAGTCCTGTCCCAGGGATAGTGGAGAGACCTAGACAGTCTCCCCCAATCCTCTTACCATCTGTGGGCTGAGAACTCTGGAAGTAGCTCCTAGGTGGCTCCATGCTGGGTGGTTCTGCAGGCCTGCTTCCAGTTCCCTGCTGGGACTGTGCTGAGTCCTGAGCTGCCCTGGACTCTGTGCTCGCTCTGGCAGAGTTTTCCTGCTGACCTTCCAAGATGTCTTTGGTGATCCCTGGGAGGTCTGGATACTGCTCCTGCTGCCATGAACCTAGGTGACCTCAAGAACCCAAGTGCCCCGAAGGCTGTTCCTAGGAGGTTGGTAGTTGTTTGCTCTGGCTCAGAATGGTCCTGGCTGTGCTGCAGCCCCTTCAAACCCAGTGGAACAGAACCTTCACACAGATCTTCCAAGTTATCTTGGGTAAAATTGTTTCACTCTGTCTTTTTGTGGGTTCTGACACACTACAATTTGGTTAGAGTCATAATTTGAGGTATTTAGTGCATTCTGAAAGAGATTCTGGGAATTCCTCCATGCTACCATTTTGCCTTCACCCTTGATTGATTCTTGATGTCTCATTAAGCCACTAGCTTCCACTTGCCCAATTTTAATTTTTAAGGAATTATTTTCTTCAGTTACTTTCTGTATCTCCTTTTTCATTTGGTCAGTTGTATTTTTAAAGGAGTTGTTTTCTTGATGGATTTTTTTCCCATTTGAACAATCTGTTTTTAAAGAGTTCTTTTCCTTTTCCATTTCCCCAGTTATATATTTTTAAAAGAGGTGTTTTTTAAGTCAATTTTTGTTCTTCCCTTTTCAAGCTGTTGACTCTCTCTTGCATACCTCATTTCTTCTCCTATTTTTTTCTACTTGATTCTTAACATTCTTTTGGGGGCTTTTTGAGCCTCTTTGAGTCCCAGAGGACTTTTTGCTTGAGATCAATTCATATTCCCCTCTACGGTTTCAAATGTAGTACTTTTTTCTACTATCCTCTTCTGAGATGGTATTGTGATCTTTCTTATCCCCATGGTAACTTTCTATGATCAGGGCCTTTTTCTTATTCTGTTCCTACTCATTTTGAACTCTACAGTCTTGGGAGTACTATTCCAAGCTTCTTGTGTTGGGACCCAGGGGTCTGCTCATAGACTTTCTGCATTGGAGCCTCAGGTGCTAATCACTTCTCCACTGTATTCTGTAGTAAACTGGTCTAGTTGTGCGGACTGCGCAGAGGTTTTGGGACTCTCAGTTTGTCAATTGTACCAGTGTTGGAGCCCTCACATCTGCCTCCTTAATCTTCACCTCTTCTCAGAATTCTTCCTTTATTCTCTCCTCTTGCCTTCCTATTCCTTAGTCTCCCCATCTTTCTAAGAAAGCCTACCTTATCCTCTCTCTTTACACTTTATACCCATATAGGTATGTATCTTATTTCCTGCTTGTGGCATTAGTCTGTTGAACCAGGACCCAGGGATCTTGGGTAAAGTTCTTTGCTCTTCTGAGAGCCTTCTGCTGTCTAGGCAACACTCCCCCTATGCCCAAGCGAGATAGACCTAGCCTGATATATTTCCAAGCTATCTTAAGTTAGAAAGTGTGCCTCTCTGTCTTTCTGTGTGTTCTGTTTCTTCAGAATCCATTTAGAGGCTTGATTTAATGTTGTTTCTGAAGGAAACTGGGATGAGCTCAGGAAGTTCCTGGCTTCTCTCTACCATCTTTCCTCTACCCTTTCTTTTCTTATTTTTAATGGTCTTAAGGACATTGCAAAGCTTAACTATTTGGAAATTAACATAATTACATTATATATCATATTATATGCTATATTTAATATTATAAATATATTAAATTACTTTAACATAATAATTATATTACTTAATAATAATAGTTCCCTACTTTACTAGTTATAGTTAAAACTTATTTAACAGCGTCATATTCATTCAAACATTTTCCTGTCCAAATGATTTCATTCCTTGGAAGATTCTTTTGGTCAGATCTCTGAATACTGCCTCCATTTGCTCTAAAAATTAGTTTAAACCCATTTGATTTTCCATTTGGTTTCCATTCTTTAGAAGTTTAGTACAGTATTATTAAGTATTATTAAGTATATTTATGACCTGTAAAAATAATTTTTCTTTAAAAGTTAACATTAAAAACATTTAAGTGCCTTTAATCCAACTTTACTATTTTAATCTTTAATGGAAGTAGCTACCAGAAAGTACTGAATGTACTTAATAGCATCAATCTGTTGATCTCAAATATAGTAAATGACATAAAACTATGTAGCTTGACTATTTAGAGAGTAAATTAGAACAAGTTGTTTTTCCTATCAGTCAAAACACCAATATAAAAATGAAAATTCCTAATAAATATCCATAATAATAACATTAATAATAATAATAATACTTTATGATGTCCAAAGTACTTTACACTTCATTTTATCTTCCCAATAATCCAGGGAAGGAGGTGCTATCATTGTATTTGAGTATTTGATCACCATGATGACATGTCTTTTTTGGACATTTTTGATTTTCATGTATATAAGGCTAATAATTTTAAATCTTTTCATTGTGCTGTTTTGGTATATAACTCCAATTCTATTTTTTGGTTGATCTTTCACAGGATTATACAATTTCTGATTGTCTAAATTGAACATGATTAGAAAATGTTAAAATTTAAACAGGATTATAAAGGAAATAACATACATACCTAGATGGGTATAAAGTATTCTTAACTTATAGAGAAATAGGAGGGTAAGGAGAGAGGATACAATAGACTCTCTTAGAAAGATGGGGAGACTAAGGAATAGGAGGGCAAGCTGAATAAGGGAAGAATTGTTAGAAGAGGTGCAGATTAAGGAGGCAGTGATCAGATAGTTCTGAAGAGGGATAGGGTTAAAAAGTGAATAAAACAGAATGTAAATGGAATGAACTCATCCATAAATAAAAAGCAGAATGGAAAAAAACCCAGTATACCAACAGTTTACAAGAAACACATTTAAAAATGAGAGATACATATAGAGTAAAAAAATCAAAGGCTGGAGGCAGCTGGGTGGTACAGTGAATAGAACACCAGTCCTGGCGTCAGGAGGACCTGAGTTCAAATGTGACCTCAGACACTCAATAATTGTCTAGCTGTGTGACCTTGGGCAAGTAATTTAACACCATTTCCCTAAATAAATTTTAAAAAATTAAAAAAAAAAGGCTGCAGTAGAATTTTTATGCTTCAGTTGATGAAAAAAGCAGGGAATAATAATCATGATCTCAGATAAAGTTAGAACTAAAATAGATTTGATCAAAAGATAATCAGGGAAACTACTTTATGATAAAAAGTAATAGATACGGAACATAATACTAAACCTATATGCATCAAACACTATAACATCCAAATTTTTAAAAGAAAAATTAAATGAATTATAGGTAGAAATAGATAAAAGACTATAATAATGTGGAATTTCAAAATTTCCCTCTCAAAACTAAATAAATACAACCAAAAATAAATAAGAAAGAAATAAAAAAAGATGAATAGAATCATAGATAATCTAGGTATAATACATATCTGGAGAGAATTGAATGGAAATAGAAATTATGTACCTTTTTTCAGTGGTACATGACAGCTTTACAAAAATTAACTATTAATATAGTTAATAAAAATTTTATAGTTAAGTGCAGAAAAACAGAAATATTAAGCACATTCTTTTCAGATAATATTGCAGTAAAATTATTTAATAAGAGATCAAGAAAATAGATAAAAATTAATTGGAGACTAAATAATATAATCTTAAAGAAAGACAACATTAAAGGATAAGTCATAAAAACAACAGTTTCATTGAAGAGATTGATATCAATAAGCTATAAGAAATGATGAACCGGTTGATTTTAGAAAAACATGGAAATACTTGCAGGATATAATGAAGAGTGAAGTGAGCAGAATGAAGAGAATGTTGTAGCAATGTCATTTGAAGAATAACTGAAAGATTGGTATTCTGAGTATTATGATTACTTAAATCAGGTACAAAGGGCCTATGAAGAAAGATGCTATCTCCAGAGAAAGAACTGATAACTAGAATTATGCATAGTCTAGGTTTACATACACATGATAATGATGATGTTTTGTCCTTTATGGAAGGAGACCTTGCCATCAGGGAGGTGGTGCCATGACAAGCACATGAAATGAATTTGAGTGAGGGAGTGCTGTGCTAAGTCACCAGCCTCATTTTCTCCTCCATACCCAAAGGGAACCGGTGGCCAGATTAAATCAGACTGACTGGAGATGATCTTAGATGTGAGGCAGAGATAAGTGACTTGCCCAAGGTTACATAACTAGTAAGTGACAAGTGCCTGAGCTGCATTCATACTGCCATCTTCTTGACTCCAAGGCTAGTGTTCTAGCTAATGCACCACCTAGCTGCCCTACATATATGTGTACATTTTGATGTACATAGATATATGTGCATATTTTTAAAACACACACATATACACACATATGTATATATGTATATCCTATACAGAAGTACATATATAAATATATGTATGTACATTTTTATACACATGTACATATATATCTGTATCAAATGGTGGCTTTCTCTAGTGTGAAATAGGGAGGGAAAGAGGGATACAGTTTGGAATTTTAAATGTAACCAAAAACACTAAACTTCTTAAAATGGAGTTCTTAATTGGAATTTTATAATGATTCCCATATAAACCTGTTTAAGTAGGGTATAAGTTAAGATAGTTATCCTTCAATCTCAAAGAAGACATGATATCAGGGAAAGGATGTCATGACATGCATGTAATTTGGATTAAAGTGAGGGGGTGTTGTACAAAAGCACAAGTCTCACTATTTCTTTCAGAACCAACTGAGCCCAGTGGTCTGTTGTAATAGGGACAGGATGACTAGTACTGGCTTGGATATGATGGGAGACCTTTGTGACCTAGGTCTTTCCCAGATTACAAAGGTTGCTCAGTGCTACAGTTTGGTTAGGTTTAGGGAATTTTGACTTAAGTGACATTCAGTCAGTGTCACAAATAATAGCTGTCTTTGTCTCCTCAGCCAAGTATCGTATTTTCCCATGTATAAGATGCTCCCATGTTTAAGATGCACCTCAATTTTGGGACTGGAAATTTGAAAAAAAAATGTATCACATGAAGTTACTGAACTCAAGTTTTGTTCATCATAAAATTCATGCAACTCCTCATCACTGTTCAAACTCCCATCCATTAGCTTGTCCTCATCTGTGTTTGATGATGAATCACTGTCTTAGGAGAGGCTCCTCCCTGTGCTCTTGGTCTGTAATTGACCATAGGCACTCCCTGGGCAAGTCTGGTGCACGGACACATGCTTATTCTGTTCCGTTTCATGAACCTGAAGCACCAATTGTGTTCTTTGAAATCAGTCACTTTTTTTCATCAGTAATCTTCTTGCTTCATGCTGAACCATCTTTGTGGACAGAGGAATTCCAACTGTCCTTTGCTTTTCAATCCATATCTTCAATTCCCTCTCTAAATCAGGCCATTTGGCTGACTTTCCTCTCATGGCCTTTTTTCTGCACTGGGGTTTTCAGTAGAGTCTCTTCTTTCCCAAAGCCAGTCTCAGATTGTTTTCTCAGTTGGAGAACCAAACTTACATTCATCAGCACAATTTCCATTCACTTTTGCAAACTGGATCACTTTTAACATTGTTTAAAAAAATATCAGTTAATTTAGTTGTGAAAATTTTTCTACTCTTGCTTAATTAAGTGAAGTTATTATTCAGGTTATTCTCACTTGAATTATCTAGACTTTTTTTAGGTTTTTGCAAGGCAAATGGGGTTAAGTGGCTTGCCCAAGGCCACACAGCTAGGTAATTATTAAGTGTCTGAGACCGGATTTGAACCCAGGTACTCCTGACTCCAAGGCTGGTGCTTTATCCACTATGCCACCTAGCCACCTCGAATTATCTAGTCTTAGTGTTCTTAATTCTTTTATTCCTTTTTTGGAAGTGGAATGGGGTGTAGAAAGGAGTGGTGGTTTAAAGGCAGGGGAGAGTACATTAAAGGACATTTGACAGATTTTTAAAAATATGTCCAACACTTGAAAATTAATATAATCTGCTTTAAAATCACATGTAGCTCTACATATTAATTAAAGAAAGTCAAATTAAAATAACCGAGGCACTATCTCACACCAATTTGGCTAATTTAACAGTAAAGGAAAATCATAAATATTGGAGGGCATGTGGGATAATTGAGACACTAATGTACTATTGGTAGAGCTGTGAACTGATTCAAGCATTCTAGAAAGCAGTTTGGAAATATACCCAAAGGGCTATAAAATTGTATACAACCTTTGATCCTGAATAACACTACTAGGACTATATACCAAAGAATTTTTTAAAAAAATAGGGTAAGGGCTATTTGTACAACACTAGTAATAGCAATTCTTTATGTGGCAGAATTGGAAATTGAGGGAACTCCCATCAATTGAGTAATGACTAAACAAGTTGCAGTATGCAATTATAATGAAATTCTATTGTGCTGTAAGAAATCATGAGTAGGCTAATTTCAGAAAAATCTGGAAAGATTTATAAGAACTGATGCTAAGTTAAGTGAACAGAACCAGGAGAACATTGTACATAGTAACAGCAGTGACCAACTGTGAATTACTTAGCTATTTTCAACAATACAAAGATCTAAGACTATTTCAAAGGACATGTAAAGGAAAATGCTATCCACATACAGAGAAAGAACTTTTGGAATCTGAATTCAGATTGAAGCATATTATTTTTCATTGCCTTTATCTTTTTCATTTTTTGATATATTTTCTTTTACAACATGACTACTATGGAAACATTTTCCCTGATTACACATGTTAAACCTATATCAAATTGCTTACTGTGTTGGGGAAGAATAAGGAGAGAGGAAGGAAAGTATTTGAAATTCAAAATTTCTAAGAAATGATTGTTAAAATTGTCTTTATATGTTATTGAGAAAATAAAATATTTCAAGTAAAATAGAATAGAAATTACATAAAGCAAAATTGGTTCAATTTTGTTGGTGGTGTTTTATGCAAATTGATCAATGAAATTTCCCTACTTAGCCCTTCCAGGTAAAATGATCTGTGCTCAGATCATGCAGATTTACAGAAAAGCAAGCTTGTATTTTTTTCACTTTTTCTCCTTTTAAAGATGGTAGAGTAAAGGCAGGAAATCCCTGGAAACTCTTCCCTAGATCACTCCCAATGCCTTAAAATTATGACTCTAATCAAATTCTACATTGGTGGAAATACTGAACTGCTGAATGAAACAATTTTCAGAGCCAAAAAAAACTTGTAAGATCTTTGGGAAAGGTCTGTTACACTGGGGTTGGAATGGGCCATAGCACATGTGGGGCACCTGGGTCCCTGGGGATACTTATGAGAAATCAAGAAACAATAAAACAAAAACGAAAGAATGAAATACTTGAAGAAAATGTGAAGCAACTCGTTGGAAAACTGACATAGAAAACAGATCCAGGAAAGATAATTTAAAAATGATTTAGGCTACTTGAAAGTTATGAGACTCCAAGGCTGGTACTTTATCCACTATGCCACCTAGCCGCCCAAAATGATTTTTTAAAAAATAATAAAACCATATTACAAATGACAAGTTCATTTTTAAGGGTATAGTACATCTCATTTCATTTGATAGAATATTGGACTGTAGGGAATTTTGTATCTAAGATAAGTGCTAGCTATTTCATACTCTAAATTTCCTTACACATGAATGGAGGTAGAGGTATGTAAATGTAAAATATCTCATGAGGAAAGGAGATTATAATTTAGTTTAAATACTTCCAAAAGTAACATTAACAAGAGTTGAAGCAATGTTTGAAAATATAAACAAATAATAAAACAAAGTTTTAAAAGGGTAATTGTTATATATCCTAAATTGGTGTGAACATTTTTTCTCAAGTAAAATAACTTGTAAATTCATAGATGCGAGTATATTGATAATTTAATTAGAAATGTGTTTGATATGTACTTTTTATTCATTGAGCTATAAAAAATAATGAGCAGCATAATAATTATGTCAGTAACCTTATAAATAAATAAATAAATAGTTTATTTTAAAAACTTGTAAACATTTATTTCCTGATTTTCAGGGTATCCAGACATTTTATATTAATGAATATGATTACATGGTCAAAGGAATATATAAATTCATTATTTCATAATGTATTTTAATTCAATCTACAAACTTCATGAAACCATGCTAAAATAATATAGTAACTATTTGGCAGACCATTTGGCTATTCAAGCCTTTAATATTAAAAGATAGTTAATTGAAAATGAGAAAATAGGTTCAGAAGGCTCTATTTATTAATTTATAAGCAACTGGCTTTTGTCTAAAATAAATCGATAACGAATGAGATTGATGTTTTATCTGCAGCTTCTTCCAAAGGTTTTTTCCTGAGAGTTCCACAGTTCTACTCAACCTGCTGTGGTGGGTCCTGTCAGCACCCTGTGTCCCCCACTGCTTTGCCAAGTAAGTTTTTTTTACTTCATCAATAATATTTGAGTTATTTCATAAACTAAAGCAGCAGGATTTAATTTTTCTAAAAAACTAATTGGTAATGTAATGTGAAGGAACTATTTTCTCAATAAAAATCATAGTAACACCATTCAGGAGGTTTTCAAGGATTCACAATATGTCACAGACACACTGTGCAATTGCATGAGGTTTATAATAGCATCAAAGTCCTGAAACCTTACTAGCCAAGAAAAACTTCTTGATTTTGATCTAATATTAAGCATTTCTAGCAAATCAACTTGACCATTATTGAAAACTGTAGCGATAAATATTCATAAATGAAATGAAAATTAAGGTATAGAGAAATTCTAGACTGGATAGAAATATTTTATCTTCTTATATTATGATTTAGAAAATCATGATTTATCAAAAAGTAATTACTCAGAATAAGTTTTCCCCCCATAAAGAATTAAATTCTTCTCATACTTTCTAAAGAAAAAAGTAATTTATTTTTTTATGAATGATTTTGAAGAGTATTTTTCTTCCAGTTCTAGGAAAAAATATTTTGATAGTTCAAAATGAAGATTTTTCCCATGTGAATTTCAAAAGTCTATAAATAATTTGATCTTGTGATGAATAGATATGTTAAAGCTCATTATCAGGGAATTTTTATGTTTATAATTGAGGAACACTGGTATTGTTTATAATTACCACTATTTTGGAATCTCAAGAAAACATATCTAGCTTTATCTTTATATATCATCACACTCTTATATATAGTATTTTCTCAAGTGAAAAGTGAGATCAAAATTCAGTTTTTCTAAAGTATATTATTATATCACAGTTGAATATAGACATATGCTAGCTATGAAGATATGGTTTATGAATATGACTGGACAGCAGTTACTAAACAGATTTATTCTTGACAAGTGAGGCGGCAAATGTTGGTAATTTAATGAGCTGAAAGTTTCTGAGCACCTATTTAAGAGGCTGACACTTTCCCACAGAGTATTTTTCATGATCCAGGTCCATTAATAATGGCAGAGAGAACCATAACCAATCATCACTTTTGCTTTACTCATTCACACGTGACCTCACCACAATTTTTCACTGTGATTTAGGAAACATTTCATTTAGAAAAATGTTGGTAAGGGTCTGCTGCCCTTTTGTATAGTCGTAAAGCAATACTCTATGTGCCAGTCTTTTCTCCTATCTCACATTACAGATAAAGTACTTGACTGCGAAATGCACAGTGTATAACAATGACTTTTATAGCTTTACTCTAGTTCATGTTCTCATATAATCCCTGTCTACCTGAAAAGAGACCTAGTGGATATCCTAGGTGTACATATGAACTTGCTGAATACTTAGGGCCCATAATAGACTGAGGGGATTGTTTATTAATCAGAATGATACACTACTGTTTTGGAAATAACCTATTAATAATCTAATTAAATAGAATGCTTACAATTCAATTAAAAAAGAAAACATGACTAATGTCTTTACCCCTTTAAAGATGTCTTCCATATAAATACATCTCAGGATGACATTTATTGGAATACATAAAAATACTGGAAAGATTTTAGGAAAAAATAAATATTCAAAATCAACTATTTGTTCTTGGATCAATAATAATATAAATGTGAAATTAAATCTTTCTGATTTAAACAGGAGAAAGATGTCAAAGGGAAATTCCAAATCAGCTTTATTTAATTTTACTACGTACTTTTTTCTTTCATGGTAGTTGCTTTGGAAAAATGAAATAAATATATAATCATATTTTTAAACCCCCAACAGAATTAAATGTTATGGGGCAGCTAGGTGGCACAGTGGATAGAGCACTGGCCCTGGAGTCAGAAGGACCTGAATTCAATATGATCTCAGACACTTAATAATTACTTAGCTATGTGACCTTGAGTAAGTCATTTAACCTCATTGCCTTGCAAAAAACAAAAAAGAAAAGAATTAAATGTTATGTATTTCACAAGTACAGATGAAACAGTTTGAATCATTGAGCTCAAATATTACTATATTTGTACCATTTGGGGATTGTTCTAAACACATTCTGTCCTATATTCCTATTTTCTAAACATTTTATATCCTTTATTCTTGAGTATTACATTTTGATTAAAACTCACATTTTATTCCTCATATATTTTCTAGTCCAAATTACTCTTGCCAATAAAGGGACAAGAATGCTCCATATGATTTTAAAATCCTTTCCATTATGAAACAGAAGAAAAGTGAAGTATTAAGCTTCAGATTAGATTTACAATGCAAAGATTCATTAGCAAAGTGCTTCACTTCTGAATGATTTGATGTCCCATCATACCTTTACACTATTAATACTACCCTTTCATCAGCCTTTGAAATGAGGAAAGGTTAGATTAGCATTTCTATAAGTAATTAAGGAAATACTAATTTATACTCTTTTAATTTATCATGATTCATTTGATCAACATCAATATTACTTTCACTTGTTAAGTTTCTAAAATTGAGTCCAAACATTTAAAAATATAGAAACAATTATTCCTAACCTATTCTTCTCTTTGTAATAAGGATTTTATTTCAGAATAGCATGTAGAATGAGATCAAAAGGGGCGGCTAGATGGCATAGTATATAAAGCACTGGCCTTGGAGTCAGGAGTACCTGGGTTCAAATCTGGTCTCAGACACTTAATAATTACCTAGCTGTGTGGCCTTGTGCAAGTCACTTAACCCCATTGCCTTGCAAAAACTAAAAAAAAAAAAGAATGAGACCAAAAAATTAAAAGACAGTGGTTGAAATGGACAATTAAATGATTATGTAAATAAAATAAATCTAAATAATGCCACTTCATTTTTTTTTGGCAAGATAATGGAATCAAGTGACTTGCTCAAATTCACACAGGTAGTAACTAAAGTGTCTGAGGTCAGATTTGAACTCAGGTCCTCCTGAATCCAGGGAGTGTATATATCCACTGTGCCTCCTAGCTGCCTCTGCCATTTCTATTTTTTACATTAAAAAAAAAAAACTTTGGAAACCTTAATATTAGTTGTTTCACTCTATCTTTGAATTCATAGTCTATCTCTGAATTGGAACTTTGTTGATAAAGCTGCTTTTTGAACTAGGCAAGGAAAGCCTCCTTCTGAATTAAAACTACACCCATTGTTTAGGAGAAGATCTTTTATTTTTATTTATTTTAGCTTAATTTTGTATTTATAATTTTAATTTAATTTTATAATAATATTTTGTGAAAGTAAAATTTATATTTAATATATTTATTATGTTTTCATATTCTTTCTCTTTTTATTTTCCCTTAAGCTCCTTACCTCGAAGTACTTTGATACTTTTAATCTAAGAGGTTAATTATTTAATTGAGATTGTTCTGGAAGTGACAAAATAAGGACATTTATTATTAATTTTTTATGAATTGTATACATTGTTCCTAACACAGTGTCTAATTCATAATAAGTGCTTAATGATGCTCATTGACTGTGGATTCCAATAGTGTAATTGGTATATACATCTTAGTACCAACTCTTTGCCAAATAGGCAACATAGTGTTCTGTTTTAGAGCTGTTAGCCTGAGGAGTATCTGGGCTTCTGGAAAATTACCTATAGTATAAAAGGATAATTTGTAAGACTAGAGATTTGGCATTTATGACTTAAAGTTCCTAGGATATATGCAGTGTGTTAATCTTATAGGGGAACTTAATTTTACCATTATAAGGCTTATCAGGATGGTGAATAAATAATACTAGAGTTATGTTAAATAGCCATTGATCTCCCAGGTTGAGTGTATTATGTGTCACAGATAAATGAAATTTGGTTAACTAAGAAAGTACAACAAATACATACACATACATATATGTTTATATGTGTATGTGTTTTTAAGATGATTGCTTTATTAAATGGTTTGAAACAGTTTATTATAAAGTTTATAGCAGGATGAGTATGTTGAACTTTTTTTTCACTTAAATCAGAAAGTAATCATGGAAATTGCTGATCTAGTGTCATTGGCTTAAACCCTATCAGTTTACTGTGGATTTTTTCCTGGGTTATTTTTTTGTCAGTTTGTCAGGTTTTGCAGTTCTAAAAAGCAGTATGACAATTTTTTTCTGAATGACTTTAGATGCTCAAAGTCAGAAACTAGGATCATTTATAGATTTGGGGCAAATGTTATAGAACAGTGCCATGATATTTGTGCTTAATGCACATAGAATTTTAGATTTACATGGAACTTTAAGCAGATAACTATTGTCTTTAGACCTCCAGGTCACATCTTTTACTTTCTCAATGAGTTCAATATCTAGCTCACATTCTTCCTTCCCAAACTCCAGCCCTTATACTGTGTGTGTATGTTTATATTTATGTGCAAAACATATCTGCTTATGTTTTTGTGTGTGTGTGTGTGTGTGTGTGTGTGTGTGTGTGTGTGTATGTGTGTATGGGGGAAAAGGGGGAGAGGGAGAAAGAAAAAGAGTATCTCTCAAACATTCTAACTATGGCCTAATCTTTGATCTTGCCATTATCCATAAATGTACCACCTCATGTTTAAAAAATTCTGAAATCTTCTTATCTGACCATATTGGCTTTGTACCTCTCTCTCCATCTTCTATTACCAAACACTATTCTCCCAAGCCATCTCCCCTCCACTTGTCACTTTCTTCTCTTTTGCCCCTCTTGACCCCTTAGTGAAGTAATTCAGTTCTAAATTGGCCTCTTGAATCCCCAACCCATCCACATCACCAATTGCACTTCGTTAAGCTGTAGTCTTAGAAAATTACCACCATCCACTGCTTTTGTTCCTACACATATGTTCTGAATGAAAGTAGAGAAACTAAAGCAACTATTCTGATTGGATCCATTGAAACATATGTTATACAACTTCAATTGGACCACTACTGGTGCTAGGGAATCCTACTCTAATCAACTCACTATTCTGTTTTTTTTTAGGTTTTTGCAAGGCAAACAGGGGTTAAGTGGCTTGCCCAAGGCCACACAGCTAGGTAATTACACTATTCTGTTTAATACAGTGACTCTTCTAATCCCTTTCTTTCTTCCTCAAACCTGCCATGATTCTCCTCAGTGTCTTAACTGAGAACCTCCTTCATATTTTACAGAAAAAATCAAAGTGATTCATTGTTAACTTACTCTTACTCTTTCTGCCTTCAGTTACTACCTCTTCCTTTACTCATATCTTACATAAAGAGGTGACCTTAATCTGTTTCAAAGTTTAGCCTTTTGCTTGCTTAAGCAGTCATATGAGGTCCCTCAATAGATTTCCCCCTCTGTCATTCCAACTCAATCACTTATCATTCTCTCCTTATCTGTCAGTCAAAACTGTCTCTACTGTCTGCATCAAAACATCTTGAAAAACCCTCACCCGAACCATTTATCTCCTTTCCCTTTGTGGCTAAATTCTTTGAAAAAGCTGTCTCCATTTTTTTTACTCTTAATCTCTTCTTAGCCCCTTAAGAAGCATGATAGTCTTCTGATTTCACCATTTCACTAAAATTTTTCTCTCCAAAGTTACTAATTATCTCTTATTTGCCACATCCAGTCACTTTCCCCTCAGTCTTCATTTTCTTTAACATCTCTGAGCCTTTGACTCTACTAATTACTCTCTCTTCCTTGACACTCTCTTCTTTATAGTTTTCTCTTCCTCCCTACCAACTACTACTTTTCAGTCTCTCTCATTCTCACCTGTGAGTCCATGGAGCTGCATCATGCTAAGTAGCCACACCATGGTTGTCTCAGCTTTTGGGCTAAACTAGGTTGGAAGTAACTAAGTAGTCTCAGAGCCTTCTGTGAGTTATGAGATGTCTACCCCCAAGCATATGAAGATTTCCCCAGAAGAATAGGAAAATGAGACCGCTTATACCAATAACTATGAAGGCACCTGAAAGAGGTGTTATGGAGCACCTTGGTCAAGCATCAAAGATACCAACATCATCCACTTCATTTCAGGTCATCTCCAGGCTTCTTGATTTTTGTCATGTCATTGGATTTTGATGACTTTGGAAGAGAGAGTGAACCAGATGACTATGTAACTTTGCTTCACTTAAATCTATTTCATGTGCAATTCAAGATATCACCCATTATGTGATGTTATTGGTCCTCTTTGAAAACAAAAAATGAACATCATTTCCTATATATCCTGGATAGAACTTGTTTGTACATATTGTTCATTTGTTCTCCTTGAGAACAAGAACTATCTTTTGCCTCTTTTGGAATTTCCAGTGCCTAGTCATTTGCCTGGTACAGGAGGTACTTTTGAAATGCCTATTGACTAATATACTCATACTTTGATGGGCATGGCTGCTAACATGAGCGATATGAATATGGTAAAGAATAAAGGTACCTACCAATTCACCTGGAATATACTATGGGAGTCCATCCATGATCAGTCTCCTTCCCCTTCTCCCCTGGCTCTTTTCAACATAACCACTTACCTTAATGAGACCTAAATCTAGATAGCTTGTCTGTGATCCTTACAGGCTGCAGTTCCATTTGTTAAAGTGTCCCTGTTGATAGACAAGCCATGAACAACAAATCAAAAGTTCTTAATTGATTTTTTTAAATTAGTCTATTATTCCTAGAGAAGGATGAGTTCAAACCTCCATTTGTCTTGCCTCATGTGTTGTAGGGAATCACTGAGGAAATTCCAGTATTTTAAAAAATTTTTATTAAAGATATTATTTGAGTTTTACAGTTTTCCCCCCAAACTTGCTTCCCTCGCCCCACGCCCCCATGGAAAGCACTCTGTCAGTCTTTATTTGGTTTCCATGTTGTACCTTGATCCAAATTGGGTGTAATGAGAAATCATATCCTTAAAGAAGAGAAGTCTAAGAGGTAACAAGATCAGATAATAAGATATTTATTTTTTTCTAAATTAAAGGGAATAATCCTTGCAATTTGTTCAAACTCCACAGCTCCTTAGTTGGATACAGATGGCACTCTCCTTTGCAGACAGCCCCAAATTATTCCCGATTGTTGCACTGATGGAATGAGCAAGTCCTTCAAGGTTGAACATCACTCCCATGTTGCTGTTAGGGTATACAGTGTTTTTCTGGTTTTGCTCATCTCACTCAGCATCAGTTCATGCAAATCCTTCCAGGCTTTCCTGAAATCCCATCCCTCCTGGTTTCTAATAGAACAATAGTGTTCCATGACATACATATACCAGAGTTTGCTAAGCCATTCCCCAACTGAAGGACATTTACTGGATTTCCAATTCTTTGCCACCACAAACAGGGCTGCTATAAATATTTTTGTAAAAGTAATGTTTTTACCCTTTTTCATCATCTCTTCAGGGTATAGACCCAGTAGTAGTATTGTTAGGTCAAAGGCTATGCACATTTTTGTTGCCCTTTGGGCATAGTTCCAAATAGCTCTCCAGAAGGGTTGGATGAGTTCACAGCTCCACTAACAGTGTAATAGTGTCCCAGATTTCCCACAACCCTTCCAATAATGATCATTATCCTTCCTGGTCATATTGGCCAATCTGAGAGGTGTGAGGTGGTACCTCAGAGAAGCTTTAATTTGCATTTCTCTAATAATTAATGATTTAGAGCATTTTTTCATATAGCTATGGATTGCTTCGATTTCCTCATCTGTAAATTGCCTTTGCATATCCTTTGACCATTTGTCAATTGGGGAATGGCTTTTTGTTTTAAAAATATGACTCAGTTCTCTGTATATTTTAGAAATGAGTCCTTTGTCAGAATCATTACTTGTAAAGATTGTTTCCCAATTTACTACATTTCTTTTGATCTTGGCTACATTGGTTTTATCTGTACAAATTTTAATTTAATGTAATCGAAATCATTGAATTGGTTTTTAGTGATGTTCTCCAACTCTTCCTTAGTTATAAACTGCTTCCCTTTCCATAGATCTGACAGGTAGACTATTCCTTGATCTTCTAATTTGCTTATAGTATTGTTTTTTATGTCTATGTCCTATAACCATTTGGATCTTATCTTGGTAAAGGGTGTAAGGTGTTGTTCTAATCTAAGTTTCTTCCATACTAACTTCCAATTATCCCAGCAATTTTTATCAAAGAGGGAGTATTTATCCCAATGGCTGTACTCTTTGGGTTTATCAAACAGCAGATTACTATAATCATCTCCTGCTTTTACACCTAGTCTATTCCACTGGTCCACCACTCTATTTCTTAGCCAATACCAAACAGTTTTGATGACTGATGCTTTATAATATAATCTTAGATTGGGTAGGGCTAAGCCACCTTCTTTTGCACTTTTTTTCATTAAGCTCCTGGCAATTTTTGACTTTTTATTTCTCCATATGAATTTACTTACAATTTTTTCTAACTCATTAAAGTAATTTTTTGGAATTTTGATTGGTAGGGCACTAAACAGATAGTTTAGTTTTGGTAGAATTGTCATTTTTATTATATTAGCTCTACCTATCCATGAGTAGTTGATATTTGCCCAGTTATTTAAATCTGATTTAATTTGTGTGAGAAGTGTTTTATAATTGTTTTCAAAAAGATTCTGAGTCTGTCTTGGCAAATAGGCTCCCAAATATTTTATATTGTCTGAGGTTACTTTGAATGGGATTTCTCTTTCTAGCTCTTCCTGCTGTTTCTTGCTAGACATATATAGAAAAGTTGAGGATTTATGAGGGTTTATTTTATAACCTGCAACTTTGCTAAACTTGCTAATTGTTTCCAGTAGTTTTTTGGATGATTTCTTGGGATTCTCTAGGTAGAGCATCATGTCGTCTGCAAAGAGTGAGAGTTTTGACTCTTCCTTCCCAATTCTAATTCCTTCAATTTCTTTTTCTTCTCTAATTGCTGATGCTAACATTTCTAATACAATATTGAATAGTAGTGGTGATAATGGGCACTCTTGTTTCACCCCTGATCTTATTGGGAATGCCTCTAGCCTCTCCCCATTGAATATAATGCTTGTTGATGGTTTCAAATAGATACTGCTAATTATTTTAAGGAACAGTCCATTTATTCCTATGCTCTCTAGTGCTTTTAATAGGAATGGATGCTGTATTTTGTCAAAAGCTTTTTCAGCATCTATTGATATGATCATATGATTTCTGATAGGTTTGTTGTTGATATAATTGAGTATACTAACAGTTTTCCTAATATAGAACCAACCCTGCATTCCTGGGATAAATTCTACTTGATCATAATGTATTATCCTAGTGATGACTAGTTGTAATCATTTTGCTAAGATTTTATTTAGGATTTTTGTATCTATATTCATCAGGGAAATAGGTCTATAATTTTCTTTCTCTGTTTTAACTCTTCCTGGTTTAGGTAGCAGTACCATATTGGTTTCATAGAAAGAGTTAGGCAGAGTTCCATCTTTCCCTATTTTTCCAAAGAGTTAATATAGGATTGGAACCAATTGTTCCTTAAATGTTTGGTAGAATTCACTTGTGAATCCGTCAGGCCCTGGAGATTTTTTTTTAGGGAGTTCAGTAATGGCTTGTTGAATTTCTTTTTCTGAGATAGGGTTGTTTAGGTATTTAATCTCTTTTTCATTTAACCTGGGCAACTTACATTTTTGTAAATATTCATCCATTTCACTTAGATTATCAAATTTATTGGCATAGAGTTGGGCAAAATAATTTCGAATTATGACTTTAATTTTCTCCTCATTGGTGGTGAGTTCACCTTTTTCATTTACGATACTAGCAATTTGTTTTTCTTC
Organism: Macrotis lagotis; assembly: GCF_037893015.1. NCBI lineage: Eukaryota > Metazoa > Chordata > Mammalia > Peramelemorphia > Peramelidae > Macrotis > Macrotis lagotis. The sequence continues at coordinate 216,902,633 of NC_133664.1, read as the reverse complement.
TTTCTTTTTTAAAATCAAATTGACCAGAGGTTCATCAATTTTATTAGTTTTTTCATAATACAGACTTTTGGATTTATTTATTAATTCAATTTTTTTTTGCTTTCGATTTTATTCATTTCTCCTTTAATTTTTAGAATTTCTAATTTGGTATTTAATTGGAGATTTTTGATTTGTTCTTTCTCTAATTTTTTTAGTTGCATGTTTAGTTCATTGATTTCCTCTTTCTCCAATTTATTCATGTAACAATTTAGAGCTATAATATATCCCCTGAGAGTCGCTTTGAATGAACCCCATAGGTTTTGGTTTGTGGTTTCATTGTTATCATTATCTAGGATAAAATGGTTAATTCTTTCTATAATTTGTTTTTTGGTCCACTCATTTTTTAAAATGAGGTTATTCAGTTTCCAATTTGTTCTGGGTCTATATCTCCTTGGCCCATTATTGCATATGACTTTTATTGCATTGTGATCTGAGAAAGATATATTCACTATTTCTGCCTCTCTGCAGTTGATCATTAGGTTTTTATGTCCTAGTACATGGTCAATTTTTGTATAAGTTCCATGTACTGCAGAGAAAAATTTATGTTCCTTTCTATCTCCATTCAGTTTCCTCCATAAGTCTACCATATCTAATTTTTCTAACAATCTATTTACCTCCTTAATGTCTTTCTTGTTTATTTTATGATTCGATTTATCTAGAAATGATAGCGGGAGGTTGAGGTCTCCCTCTAGTAGAGTTTTGCTGTCTGTAGTGCTTTCAGCTTCTCCTCTAAGAATTTGGGTGCTGTCCCACTGGGTGCATATATATTCAATACTGAAATGACTTTATTGTCTATGGTACTTTTTAGGAGGATAAAGTTTCCTTCCTTATCTCTCTTAATGCTATCTATTTTTGCTGCTGCTTTGTCTGAGATAAAGATTGCTACCCCTGCTTTTTTTACTTCAGCTGAAGCAATATATATTTTGCTCCAACCTTTTACCTTTACCCTATATGTATCTCTCTGCTGCAAATGAGTTTCTTGTAAGCAGCATATTGTAGGATTCTGCTTTTTAATTCACTCTGCTATTTGCTTACATTTTAAGGGAGAGTTCATCCCATTCACATTCAAGGTTATGATTACTAATTCTTTATTGCCCTCTGTGCTATCTTCCCTGTGTTTGTATTTTCCCCCTTCCCCCCTTTATCCACATTTCCCAGTATTTTGTTTCTGAATACTGCCCCCTTCAGTGTGTTTGCCCTCCTATATCACACCCTCCCCTTTCTTTCCCCTTTTCCCTTCCCTTTTGTTATTTCCCCTTTTCCCCCCACTCCCCTTCCCTTTCTCCATCCCCCCTCCCCTTTTCCCCTTTTAATACTTGAAAGGTTAGATGTTTTATAAGTTAACTGAGTATGTGTAGGTTGACTTTAAGCCAGGTCTGATGAGAAGAAGATTCAGGTGTGTCTCCTCTGCTCCCTTCTTCCCCTCTATTACCATAGGTTTTTTGGTACCTCTTAGTGTAATGAAATTTACCCCATTCAATCCCCTCCCTCCTCCCGTCTCTATCCTGTCCCCCCTTTTTAAGGAGGTAGTGTTTTTCAGATCTTTCTATCTAAGTCATAGAAAATTCTGAGTGTCTGTCCCTTCTACTTCAGTATATTCTATCGAATAGAGTCAAAATTCCTGAGAGTTATTAGAGTCTTTCTCCCAAGTGGGCTTAAAGCCAGTTACATCCCATTAGATAGCAGTCTCATGGATAGGTCATGAATGTCCATCATTTCTGGCTAAGTGTATTCTCTCTGTTAGAGTCACAATTCTCAAGATTTATGAGAATCTTTACCCCCCCCCCCCCCCATGCTGGGATATAGCCAGTTTCAACTTACTGGATTGCATTTTTTTTCCTTTTACCACACCCCCCCTTTTTTTAAACCTTTTCAAGCATCTCTTGAACCTCCTGTTTGATGCCCAAATTTTCTGTTTAGCTCTGGTCATTTCATCAGAAATTTTTGGAATTCTTCCATTTCGTTAAATGTCCATCTTTTTCCCTGGAAGAGAAGACTCAGCTTTGCAGGAAAGTAGATTCTTGGCTGCATTCCAAGTTTCATTGCTCTTTGAAATATCTCATTCCAGGCCCTTCGATCCCTTAAAGTTGATGCAGCCAGGTCCTGTGTGATCCTTACTGTGGCTCCTTAATATTTAAATTTTTTTTTCTGGCTGCTTGCAGGATCTTCTCTTTTATCTGATAGTTCTGGAGTTTGCCCACAACATTCCTTGGTGTTTTCATTTTAGGATCTTTTTCTGGTGGGGATTGATGTACTCTTTCAGTAACTACTTTGCCCTCCGCTTCCATGATATCAGGCCGGTTTTCCATCACTAGATCCTGTAATATTAAGTCCAGGCTTTTTTTTCTCTTCAGTGTTTTCAGGAAGTCCTATAATTTTCAGGTTGCCCCTCCTCAATCTATTCTCGACGTCGGTGGTTTTGTTGATGAGGTATTTTACATTTTCTTCTATTTTTTCTATTTTTTGATTTTGTTTGACTGACTCTTGCTGTCTCATGGAGTCATTAGTTTCTGTAGACTCCATTCTTTTTTTTGGGGGAGGAGTTTTCTTCATTAACCTTTTGCAACTCCTTTTCCAATCGGTCAATTCTACTTTTGAAAGATCTTTCCATTTGACCAATTGAGGTTTTGAGAGAATTAATTTCTTTTTGCATTTGCTCATTTGAGCATCTGAGAGAATTATTTTGATTTTGTATTGATCCAATTGATGATCTGAGAGATTTATTCTCCTTTTGTATTTGTCCAATTGAACTTTCAAAGGTTTTGTTTTCTTATTGCAAGGTATTAATTGTCTCTCCCAGCTTTTTAAGCTCCTTCCTTATTTCTTCAATGAAGTCTTTCTGTGCTGGAGACCAGATTGTATTCTCCTCAGAGGTTCCACGTCTCTCTGAGTTAGGGTCTTTCCCTTCCAGCAATTTTTCTATGTATCCACCTTTCCGCTGACCCTTCTTCATTTTGCTAAAAGCTTGAGTTGGGGGGGGGTGCTGGTTCACCGGGGCTTGGGATCGCTAAAGGCTTTACTCACTGCGTTCAGTTCCTCTGGCTGGCTGGTAGGAGGTGCTGGTTGCTTTCTCTGGAGTGTCTGTGTCCTTGACTGAGGCCTTCTCCCTTTGCTTGAAGGGAGGAGTTGGAGCTATTGAATTCTTTTGCCTTCAGTCAATGATGGGCTTTACCCTGGCCTGAGGTCATTCCTCAGCTGGGCTGGTTCTTCTGCTCACACACCTGGGCCTGAGGCAGAAGTAGTTTGCATTTGTTTGGGAGGAGGTCTGAGTTGTAATGGGACCAGAGGACCCCAGGATGGTGTTCACAGCTCTCCTGCACCAGAACTCTCCCCCCAACCTGGTCCTGAGCTCCAGGCGGAGAGCACCAACACCAGCGCCTCTGCTCCCCCGCCGACCCAAGCCCCTGTTGTCCAGCACCACTGCTGATCCAGCAGGTCTGGCTCTCGGACCCTCAGACTCCCGGTTCCAATTCAGCTGTTGATCTGGCTTATCCGGAGCTGATCCTCCCTCTGAGCCCAGACTCACCCGCCTGAATTCAGCCAAAGCTGCTACCGGAGACAAATCCTGAGATAGATGTTCTTTCTCCTGGCTTTTCTTTCTGGGTTTTGTGGTTTGGATTTCTTTTAAGAGGTTTGTTTCATGTGATAGATGGGGAAGAGATCAGGAGACGTTAGAACTGTGCCTGTCTTCTCTCTGCCATCTTGGCCGGAAGTCTCAAAATTCCAGTTTTCTATGTGTTGCAGCACCAATACAAAAATTTCTGCTTGAATTTCCAGTTGTAATGTTCAATGTGTTGTAGGCTTCCTTGGAAAAATTTCAGTGGTCCTTTGGGTGACAGGTTTTTAGAAGAATTTTTATCACCATCACTACCACTCCCAGAACTGAACTCAGGCTGTGTGTGTGTGTGTTCATAGCAGATTTCAGAAAAAGTTGGAAAAGAGGATGAGGGTCCTAGTCTCATCCTTCCACCACTACCATCTACTCCAACAGATTTGTATTGTTACATAAGCACCCATCAAGGAAATTTGCTTTTCACTTGAAGGTATGAAAGTAAGTGGACAACTTCTAGTAGATCCAAGACTGAAATCCCCCACAGAGCCCCACATGTTTTAAAGATTCTGTAGAGATCAATCTTTTCTTAGGGGGAACATTTGATACTTTTTATTCCTTTCTTAAAATCTGATGATGATGATGATAATAATAATAATAGCATTCACATGGCACTTTAAACTTTACAAAGTACTTTACAAATATTACTTGAATTTAACCCCCACAGCAGTCTGAAAAGGTAGGTGCTATTGATAGTCCCACTTTACAAATGAGAATACTGAGGCAACGAGAGGTTAAATGCTTTGACCTGGTTCATATAGATTGCAAGTCTCTGAATCAAGATTTGAATACAGGTCTTCCTGAATCCAAGTCACTGCATCATCTCAGGCAATAACCTATGAAAATTTTGTTAAATGCTATCTATTTATTAAATTGCTATTCATTTGTCAAAATGCAGTCCATTTGTTAAATTCCTGTTTTCAGGATAAAAGTAATCCCCAGTTCTAGACATCAATAATAGTAATGATAATGATGATGATGATGATGATGGTGATAATAATAAAAAACATCAACTATGTTGATTTCTGGATTATTTGTGAGCTTTGCAAAAAAAGTTGATTTTCTAGAAACAGTAAATACTTAACTGGTGGGGGTGGGTGATTATAAGGAAGAGAATAATTGATTTATCTGCAGTTCAGTTGATATAGTGCGATTTAATGACAGATGAAATGGTGTCAATGTATTAATATCCTGTTATCCCTGTAGGAAGTAGAATCCTCTCTCTCACTCTCTCTCCCCATCTCTCTCTCTCTCTCTCTCTCTCTCTCTCTCTCCCCCTCTCTCCCTCTCTCCCTCCCTCCCTCTCTCCCTATTCTCTCTCTTTCTGAACTGTTAAAACAAAATCAGTTAGTTCTGGTAGTGATTACAGACTAAGATTACTTTGTGGGAGTTGATATCTTCTAATTTTCTTTTGTCATTTTTGTTGCTTAGAAATTCTCTCTCTAACCTACAATCCTCTTCTTCTTCCATTGGAAAAGCAAGAATTTAATGTATATGTATATAAATAATATATATATATACTCATAAAATGTATGTACATATGTACATATATCTATTATGCACAAATATGTATTTATCTGTTACAGAATTATGACATGATATACATACACAAATATGCACATAAACATACACATGAACTCTATGTGTGTATCTATATACATGATGGATACATATATATATTTCTGTATATGTGTGAGTATACAATTCAGTGATGTACAGTGGAGTCCATGACTGGGGAGGCATGAACAGTATCAGAATCAGGATTTGTGGTGTATGAACCTGCTAGATGTAGCACAGGTATGTGTTTATTGTATCAACCCAATTTGTGAGAGATTGCATAATCTAAGGTGAGCCACAACTCTAGCTCCTCTGCCTCCCCTGACCTTATGTCCCTGGTTTAAATATCAAGCAAAACAAATTTCTATATTGGTAATGCTCTTAAAGATTTTTCCCTTTGTTTGAAAGTTGGTGCCATGCTTCATAATAGTATTCTGGAATTGGTCATTTACACTAATGCTTCCCCCCCTCCTCCCCTTTCCTCTTGTATGATAACTTTTCCTAATCTTCTTTCCCTTTGTCCCCTCCTCATATATTCCACTACTCCCTTTCTAGTCTTATTTTAAGAACATTTAGATATAATAAACCCTCCCCCCAAGCCTTCAGATTCATTAGACAGTATTACCTGATGATAATGTTCATCATGTATCACCTCCTCTCATTTGAATCTACACAGATTATTCTTGTTTAGTCTTTTATCAGTTTATTTGTATTTACCTCTTTATGTTTTTCTTAACTCCTCTATTTGAACTTTAGTTACCACACAACTCTGATTTTTCATTATCAAAGCTTGGAAATCCTAAATTCATCAAAGATTCATTTTTTCCCCTGTAGAATTAAATTGTTTCTCTGGGCAAGATGTAAACCTATTTATTTTGCCTTCTGCAATATCCAAGCTCTCTGCTCCTTGTAGCAGCTTCCAAATCATGTGTGATCCTAACTATATTCCTCAGTGCTTTAATTCTTTCTATCTGGTTTTTAAAATTTTTTTTTTTGGCCTAAAAGCAAGCTCTGAGTGTTTTCATTTTGAGATTTCTTTGACAGGGTAACTAAAGGATTCTCCCAAGGGTGTAGGGTGTTCAAGGAAGACTAGTACCTCTGATGTGAGATCTGTTGAGCCCTTTTCAGGGCTACTTGCCACCTGGGTGTTCACCTGATTCACCCAACTAGCACCTGTCGTTCCAAGACGCTGTAGCATAAACTACAGCTACCACATCATGGTAAAGTAGACAGGATAAATCACATTGAGGGTAACCAAGCAATTTCAAACCTATTGATGAGTTAGGTTTACCTAAAGCATATAAAGACTTTGCCTCAGTAGAATGGGAAGATTTGAATAATTTGTACCAGTGGCCTTGAAAATGGCTGAAGCAAATACTGTGAAGCACATATAACTTGATTAGACATTGAAGATGCCAAGGTCATCTACTTCATCCTGAGCAATCATCAAATCATCTTGATTTTATCTTGCCACTGGACTTCAATGACTCTGAAAGAAAGAGTAAGGACAATGACTTTGTGCAACTCTCCTTCACTTAAATCCAATTTATGTGCCGATTAAAAGACATCATCTATATCATTTAGCCTATTTATTTACCTTGAAGTCATGTGGCAATAAACAAGTTGCAAAATAGTAGGTGAAGATACACTGGGAGCAGTAGTCACAACCCTGCCTACACACAGGCAGCCCGAACTGAAACAGCAGTAGGATTCAGCAGCCCATTAGGTATCTGAGAAGCCTATTTGAAGGACTGTACTGCTCATCTCCTGGCATGAGGAAAGTGCTAGAAAAATGCCCTAAATATTATGAGCTTTTCCCAATCCAGTTCTGCTTACCATGGTTAGTAGGGATCCAAACCTGTAGTTGAAACTCAAAAAAATTACAAAAACTTTTATAAAGGTAATTCTACTCACCATCAGTAAATGGAATGGACACATACTTATGGACAACACAAAATCCAGTAGACATGAAAGATGAATGGCTCTTGCTGTGAGAAAACTAAGCAGGTATTGCATCCAAATAGCAACCCTTAGTGAAACAAGATGCCAAACAAAGTTCAGTTTACTGAAGTCTGAAGTGTATACATGTTTTTCCAGAGTGGCTACAGTGATTAGGAATTCTGTGAAACTGCCATGGATTTTGCAATCAAAACTAATCTGGTCAGGAAACTTTTATGCCTCCCAAAAAGAGTGAATGATACTGCTATTAGTACTTGATGGTCAACAATCATTAGTGCACATGTTCTCATCATAACAAACTCTAATGATGTCAAAGGGAAATTTTTATGAAGATCTATAGACTCTTATCATGCCAGAAGAGAACAAGTTTATAATTCTGGGTGACTTTAATTCCAGAGTAGCAGAGACTATCAGTCATGGCAGGAAATCTGTGGGAAAAATGCAGTCAGAAAAGGCAATAGTAACAGCTACTTACTACTTAAATTCTGTTTACTTAAGCACATAAAATTTTGTGGGTGGACCCATGCAGGAAGCATTGACATTTAATAGTCTATGTTATTGTAAGGAGAAGAGATGGGATATGAGAATAATAAAGGCAATGTGTGGCACAGAGTGTTGGACCAATCATAGACTTATTTTCTCTAAGCTAAACATTCACATTTGACAAAAATGATGGCCCAAAGCAAGACAATTACCAGAAAACTTAAAACAAATTAGAGTACTTTTCTGAGCTTGAATATTTCATTGCCTTTTGAAGGAAAAGATGAGTTAACAGATGGTTAGCAAAAGCAGAGCAGAAAAGAAGGAGGAAGCATTTGGAGATTTTGTATATGACATCACAGTTGACGTCACAGAACACTCACAAACAGCATTACTGGTTTAATGAAAATGATGGGGAGTTTCAGAAGCTGCTAAATAAGATAATAGAACTTCACAGTGATAGTTCATTCATCTCTAAAAAGGTAGCATTTAACTCCTTCAAATGAAAAAGTACAAATGAAGCTTAAAAAAATATAGGGTTCTTAACTCAGTAAGAAGGCAGAGAACTTCAGTTTTATGCTGATAGTAATAATCCAAAGCACTTCTATGATGCCCTGAAGGCTGTTTGTGCATCTCAACTACAACTGGTGAGTTATATTGATTAGTGACCCTAGAGAAATGAGTTGAACACTTTCATAATGTTCTCAGCAAACCATCACCAATTACTAATGAAGTCATTGACTATATACTTGAGCTTGAAGTCAATCCTTCTCTAGCAAATCTTCTAACTGAAAAAGAAATCTTGAATTCCATAAAGGTTCCTTTCCTGTGACAAAGAGGCTGGTGCTGATTCTACTCCTGTTGAGATTTACAAGACAAGAATCCACTACTCATACAAAAATTGATAGGAACTTTCTAGATTGATGGTGTTTTTTCATTCGCTTTTTAAGAAGACCATGACATCAAGGAGGTGATGCCATGACATGTACGTCACTTTCTCCTCCAGAGCTATCTGGGTTCAGTTACCAGATGTAAGTCAGGATAACTGGAGATAGTTCTGAATGCTAGGGAAGCAGGATTAAGTGACTTGCATGAGGTCACACAGCAATTTAGTGTCTGAAGCTGGTTTTGAACTCTGGTTCTACTGACTTCAAGGCTGGTGCTCCAGTTTATATGGCAAAAAGATACTATCTGCCAGGAATATAAGGATGCAGTTCAGCTTAAGAAAGGATCCCCGGTGTCTGCTAGTTTATCTTCCTATATAGGAAAACTTCCAGTGCATGTTTTTTGGAAGAATAAATAAAATATTAAAAAAAAGGAAAGAACTAAGGATTGGTCAATAAGGTATTTGCTGTTTGACAACTCTTAGAGAAATGCCAGGAGTAGAAAAGAGGTCTATATTCAACATTTGCTGATCTAACCAAGGTCTTTGATATTGTGAGGGATTTTGGAAAATTATGACCAGAGAAGTCCGTCAGTGTTGTATGCCGGTTTATAAAGATTCTGGAAAACAGATGATGTTTTCATATTTTCTCAATCACCAATGGAAGAAGTAGGGCTTTGTTTTTGCTCCCATGTTAAAGTTTTAGCATGATGTTTTCAGCAATGTTGTTAGACACCTTCAAGGAGGACAAAAACAACATCAAGATCAGTTAACACACCTAAGATAAATTATTTAACTTGAAAAGGCTACAAACCAAGTCTAATACAGAGGGAGAGGTGGGGCATGATCTTTTTGTTCACAGATGATTGTGCACTCAATGCAACGTCTGAAGCTGAAATGCAACAAAATATTGATCGACTCTCTGTTGCTTGTGCTAATTTTGACCTAATAATTATCAACAAGAAAGCCACCAGTCCTTACCATATCATCACTATCAGTTATAGTAAATAAAGAAATTTTGAATGCTGTGGATAAATTCAATTACCTTAGCATTACCTTTTCTAAGGACGTCCACATAGATGATGAAGCTGAGTGACTCTAAAGGCAAGTGTGGGAAAGAAGAGGCATTAGTTTGCCCAGAGTTGTTATGCTGACCTCATTGCTGTCTGCCTATGAAACCTGGATAGTCCACCAATGTCATGCCAGGAAACTGAATTGCTTTCATTTAAACTGTCTTAAGAAGATTCTGAAGTTCTCCTAGTGTGATAAGCTAGCAGACACTGCAGTCTTCTTAAGCTGAACTGCCAAACTTTAAAATTGTACTACAGAGACCACAATTCTGATGGACTATTGTTTGAATTACGTTTATTCAATTTGTAGTTTGAATTATATTTGCTCAACAATTGTTCAAATGTACTTTTATGGAGAACTCACTCAGAGCAAGGACTCAGTAGAAGTGATACATGGACAGTCTCTTAAGGTATCTTTGAAAAACTTTAGAATTGACTGTAAGGCATGGGAGATATTGGCACAGGACCCTAGCAGGCTATAGAAGAGCAGGGCCAAATTTCAAAAGAAACGTGAGCTATGCAAATTTAGAGACATCTTAACTCTAAATGCTCATATAGATTATTTCTTCCTGTCCTGTGGTAGAGTCTTCTATGCTCATATTGGTCTGGTTAGTCACAGTCAGATATATTGTATCTTGATCCCTTCATATTGACGTCATTTTGATTCTTTTTGAGAACAAAAGACAACAGTCAACAAGAAGATTCTCCCTCTTTTACTTTACCCTTTGGTTCTAAAAGATCTGGGCAAAGTCCTCTTAAGATTTCTTGAAATATTTGTCTGATCTTGTTATCTCATATACTTTTTGTTTCTTCCTTAATGATATGATTTCTCTCTCATCACACTCAATTTGGATCAAGGTACAACATGGAAACAAAGTAAAGACTGACAGATTGCTTTCTGTGGGGGTGGGGTGGGGGGAGGGAAGTAAGATTGGGAAAAAATTGTAAAACTCAAAATCTTTAATAAAAAATATTTCTTGAAATATGATGTCTGGACTCTTTTTTTTTAGCCAAGGCTTTTATGACTTTTCACTAGTTCTTAAATTACTTCATATCCATATGTTTTCCAGGTCAGTTGATTTTGCTATGGGTTGTCATATTTTCTTCTATTTTTTTCATTCTTTTGATTTTGTTTTTAAGTTATTTCTTGTTTTATGGAATTATTGACTTCTACTAGTCCATTCTAATTTTTGTGGAACTGGCTGTTTCAACAAGGTTTTGTACCTCCTGTGCTTATTTACTTTTCCTATTCTTTCTTCCATAGCTCTCATTTCTTTTCTGATTTTTCTCCCTGTGCTCTTGTTTCATTTTTAAAAATATATTTTAATTCTTAAAAACCCCAAAACTCTTATTTCCCTTATTCTAGCTGAATTTGTATTTAAGATGTGTTTTTGTTTGAGATTTATTTGTAAATATTGCAGTTACTCTCTTCTTGATTTTAGTTTTGGGCATCCCAGTCTCATTAATAGTTCTCCATTGTGGATGCCTTTTGTTTTGTTTTGTTTTGTTTTCCCATTCATTCTAGGCTCTGTGTATAATTTTGAGGGTATATCAGCACCTCTTTAGGGTTCTGATATATATATATATATATATATATATATATACACATTAGGGTCTTATTGCTGGTTTCTCAAGTATTGAGTGAAGCAACTATTAAAGGTCTAATAAGTGACTCATGCCTGTGAACTGCATACTTTTTAATCACATCTTTAGTTGTCTGCTTGGGTGAAATATGACCTTCTTGACCTAAGTTTTGCATTCTCCCAATCAGTTTGGACCTTACCAACACAACTGTAAGATTGCTTTTGTTGAAGCTGCTGAGCATAGCCCCTGTCAGCTTACTAGAAGGGCTTCTTCTTGACCCCACTTCCTGTCAGCTATAAAATTTTGGGTCCTGACTGTCCTGGATCTCCTTCTGCACAAGAACAAGCCCAGACTCAGGGTACACTGGTATTGTTGCCCAGCTTCCAGGTCAGAATGACACAACTCACTGACTTATTCTATTCTTCCCTGCCAGGTATACAGTCTCAGATCTAATCTATGTTCATACTTATAGGCCCCAGTGCTATGAGGTTCTTTATATATCTTCCTAGTTGGATCCTCTTCTCAGCTAGAGCCTTGGTCCTGGAGTCAGGAAAGTCTGAATTCAAATCCAACCTCAGATACTGCTAGCTTTGTGACCCAGGGCAAGTCCCTAAACCTCTATTGCCTTCAGTTTCCTTATCTGTAAAGTGGGATAACTCTCTTAAGTTCTGAGGATCAAATGAGATGATAATTGTAGAGAGCTTAGCACAGTGCCTGACATTTGGTAAGCACTACGTACATGTTATGTTAAATGCTATGTTATCTTCATTAATCTATGTTTTTTCCTTTTTTTTTGCAAGGCAAATGGGGTTAAGTGGTTTGCCCAAGGCCACACAGCTAGGTAATTATTAAGTGTCTGAGAGCAGATTTGAACCTAGGTCCTCCTGTCTCCAAGGCCGGTGCTTTATCCACTACGCCTCCTAGCTGCCCCCATCATTAATCTCTGTTGAGGAAGTTGTGAGAGAGAGTTGAGCTATACTGCTTCATTTTACTCCACCATCTTATCCAGGCTCTTTTAACCTTTCCTTTAAAAAAAGCTATTCTTCCTTTTTTTGTTTTACCCCTTCATAACCTGTTTTACAGAAAGAGTTTCCTCGGGTATTCTTAATCTGGATTGTGGAGGTGAGAAAGATGTGGGAAGAAATGGAATCCAGACTATATTGCTTGAGAATAATTTTCCTCTGATACTAGATAAAAGCATAGAAGATAGAGAATCATAGATTTAAAGCAAGAAGCTAATTTAGAAATCTTCAAGCCTAGTTTAATAATCCTCTCGTTTTACAGTCAGATCAAGGTCAAACTGGTTGTAGACCTTTCCTCTTTAGCACCTGTAGTTTCTTTCATATGGTCTTTTCACCTCTACTTTTATGGATACTCAGTTTTCTTCTATTACCATTCTACAGAAACTATCCTCTTATTGGTATTTTTACCCACTAAATCTATTGACCTTTCTTCAGTCTATATCATTGGCATTTGACATTCTTGATAACTTAAATTCTCTCCTTTCTGGACTTCTGCAAAACTATATCTTTTCTTTCACTTTTTCCTAAATCCTAACTGAAAGTGTATCACAATAGTATTGGCCTTCTATTCATCTTTTCAATTGCAAATCTCTCAGTGAACTCACCAACTTTCAAGTCTTGCTTCAGTCTCATTTCAGATTCCTATGGTATATAGATTCTGAGTAAGTCTTTAAACTTGTAGTCTAATATGATAGAAAGTGTACCGGATTTGGAGTTTAAAAAATACAATAAAAAAGTCTGATGTCAAATACTGGTTCTGCCACTAATACCATTTATGTGATTTTGTACAGCTTTCTTATACATAAATTGAGAGAGTTGAATTAGTTGATCTTTAAGGTGTATGATATATATTCCTATACTGCTTGAAATAAAATAAATATTTATTTCTAGATTTCATTAAATTCAGCTTGTGTACCTTGTGTTTCTCCTAGGAGAGGAAACCATATTGCCTCTGCTGACACAGGACTCCAATTTCAAAGTACAAAGAGGAATTTTAAGGAGAGCTGTGTTTTCTGATGATCAGAGAAAATCTCTGGAGAAGATGTTTCAGAAACAGAAGTATATCAATAAAATAGACAGAAAGAAGCTTTCCATCAGTTTGGGACTAAAGGAGTCACAGGTATTAAGGTGTCTACATTTTCTCTTTTCTCTTGGACTTGTGTTTTCCTTGTTTGACTAGTCCCTGTCCCTCTGCTAAATTAGAATCTTATAATTGCTAATAGAATCTCAAGACAACTCAAAATGAATGTAATCTAGGCTTTCCGAACTCTACATATGTATCAAAGAAGTTATCTTTTCCCCCAAATCTTAGCCTCTACTGTACTTCTCTAATACTGTTGAGAGTACCACTACCCTCTCAGTCATCCAGAGTCACTTCTACTGTCATCTTCAACTCCTCACTTTCAGTTATGCCATTTAGTTAGTCTGTTGCCAAGGCTTGTTCTTTTTGCTTTCATATTGTATTTTAGACACATCTCTTTTTCTCCACTCATATAGCTACCATCTTTTTAAAGGTTCTTAACACCTCATACCCAGTTAATTTCAAATGAATTTTATTTTGTCTCTTTGCTTCAGGTATCTTCTCTAATCCATTCTCCATTCAGCTGGTAAAGAGATTTTCAAAAATCACGGACAGGTCTGACCATATCATCCTCTTACTCAATAAACTCCAGTGGCTCTCTTTAATTCCAGGACAAAATACAAAGTCCGGGTGGCTAGGTGGCGCAGTGGATAGAGCACCATCCCTAGAGTCAGGAGTACCTGAGTTCAAATCTGGCCTCAGACCTTGGGCAAGCCACTTAATCCCATTGCCTTGAAACAAAATCTAAAAAAAAAGAATACCCCCACAAAATACAAAATCCTCTGCTTGGTGATGAGGCTTTTTTTTATTCTGACTTCTTTATACTTTTTGGTCTTCTCACACTTTTCTTCCCTCTATGCACTCTACTATCTAACTATTCTGGCCTACTTGCAGATCCCAGGAACACGCTTTTCCATATCTTTGAACTGGTTCTCTCTCCTGTCTAGAATACTCTGTCTCCCTGCTTCTGCTTCTGGGTTTCTATATATTATTTTAAAACTCATTTCCCACTGCCCATCCTGTTTTTCCCAACTTCCAGTGTCTTCGCTTCTCAGATTACCTTCTACCTTCTATGATATAAGAAGATGTGCTTTTTATGGGTAGAAATTGTAGTTATTTTTAAAAAATGATTTAGAATGGAAAGTACATGCCACCATTAATGAGTCTAATCTCTGGTCTTGGAAGGTGAGCAAAGTAAACCTAGATAGTACTTGAATGACAGTATTGAGTGTACCTGGGCTTTATTTTTGTTTTTGAGATTATTGCCATGGTGCATTAGAAATAGAACAAGCTTTGAAACCAGAAGTTACAGATTCAGACTCACCACTGTCACTTACTACCTGTGTGACCTTGAACAAATCAATTTTACCTCTTTGGCTTCAGTTCCATCATTTATAAAATGAGGGAATTGGAATTTTAAAAATTATTTCTGGATTTGTCTATGATTTTATTATCCTTGGGTGCAAAATACTAGGATTAGGAAATCTCATCTTCAAGGCCCAATTCTACCTTTGAATATCTGTGCTCACTTAAACTAGTTTTCAAATTCACAGATGGGGCAATAATTTTTTAAATATATCTCTTGAGGTATTAAAACAAGATATTAAAAATGAATAAATATTCATTTAAATAAATATTTTATATTTATAAGAAGACATTGTTCCAGATATTGTAGAGAAGCATATTAGTGGACATTTTTATGAGATTTTGAGATCTGCAAATTGTTTTATTTTCCTCAGAACAACTCAGGTACTATAGGTATTATTATCATCTTCAATAAATAGATAAAGAAACTGAGTCTAATTATTTAAGTGACTTGCCCATGACCACACAAATAATAAGTATCAGAGAAGGGATTTGAACTCTGGTATATAGAACCCTAAACATAATATGAGTTTAATAAAAACACAAGACAATGATATGAGTTGATTGTTCAGTTGTTTTAGTTCTATCTGACTCAGTGACTCCATTTTGGATTTTTGGGGCAAAATGACTATTTCCTTCTCCAGATCATTTTATACATGAGGAAACTGAGGCAAACAGAGTTTACATTTATATAAGCATATTATTATCTTTACATAATATAAAATTGTTAGATATGTACATATTATATTTATATTATAGAAATATATTATTACATTTATAGTCATCATAAACTTAAATATGGATACTTTGAGTCTACTGTAATATTTCAGAAATTAGAGATCTTGAAAACATCCATGTTATGAATAGGAAAACTGCACATGATTCAAGAGTATGATATGATTACTGTGTGTATTGTCTAATAATAACTGTGATTTTAGAGATGGGGTGATTACTATTGGTTTCAGTTTTGAAGTAATACCTTTTTCTCTGTACTTTCTGGTATATATGTTCTTCAGGTAAAAAAAAACTTATCATCTTATATCTTTTTCATTCCCACTCCTTTCATCTTCTCTTTCTCACAGAGATCTGGCTCTTTTTTGATCACACAGCTTTCATGAGCACCCTTTCTAGCACTGGTTGGTTTTTTTATTCAAGCTTTCTTTCCCTTCCTCTTCTCACTCTACTTCTCTGCTACCCTTCAGTGGTTATCTTGGGAATACTGGAATCATACTTACATTGTCTCTACTAGACTCTGCCTCTTCCATCATTGCTCAGAACCTGCTCTTTTGAAGTTCCCCGCAATCCATGCTTAGCACTCAATCAAATCTGTTGTTACCAATCTAAGTTATATTAGCTATTGCTTATCCTCAAGGACAATTTCGATCTCTCCTCAATGAAATATGTGCCTGTGTCAGTTTTTCTACTACTCTCCTATTAAGGAATTCAATATACATCTTGATAAATAAGAGAAGGAAAAGGTATTGAAGGAACCAGAATTGGTAATGAAGAAACAAAATTCTCATTCTTTGCAAATGATATGATGGTATACTTAGAGAACCATAGAAAATCATCTAAAGAACTATTGGAAAATGATTAGCAATTTCAGCAAAGTCACAGGAGATAAAATAAATCCACACAAATCCTCAGCATTTTTATATAATACTAACAGAAACTTTATGAAAACAACCATAAAACACTTTTTACACAAATAAAATCAGATCTAAATAACTGGACAAATGTCAATTGCTCATGGGTAGGTGGAGCTAATATAATAAAAATGACAACTCTACCTAAATGAAATTATTTATTGCCATACCAATCAAACTTCCAAAAAATTTCTTCAGTGAACTAGAAAAAATAGTAACTAAATTCATATGGAGAAACAAAAGGTCAAGAATATGAAGGGAATTATTGGAAAAAATGAAAAAGAAGGTAGCCTAGCCATACAGAGATCTCAAATTATATTTTAAAGCATCAGTCATCAAAATTGTTTGGTACCTGATGCTGAGTCAAATGGGCAGAACCAGAAGAACATTATATACATTAATGACAACATGTGATCATGATCAATTATGATGGATTTGTTTCATTTCAATGCCATTCAATGTCATTGACAATTTTAAAAGATTGTGATGGAAAATATTCAGAGAAGGTACTGTGGAATTTGAATGAAAACCAAAGCTTATTAGCTTCAATTTTTAAAAGTTATCTTATGTATTATCTCTTCCCCCCCTCTGTTTTCTTTCATTTATTTAGGTCTGATTCTTCTCTTACAACATGTTCAATATCAATCTATATTTAGTATAATTATAAATATAGAGTTAAACAACCCATATGTATTTATACTCCCTCAAACACCTTTACCTCCCAATTACTCAATTTGCTTATTTCCTGTGACATACAGTTCCTCCAACCTAACAGTTATAGTAGTCATACTCTTTTTTTTGTTTCTTTGTCTTTTGCATGGTAATCGGGTAAAGTTACTTTCCTAAGATCACACAGCTAGGTAAGCTGTGTCTGAGTATATGAGGTCAAATTTGAACTCAGGTCCTTCTGATTCCAGGGATGGTGCTTTTCCACTTTGCCACTCAGCTGCCCCCTCATAGTCATTATCTTGATCTTTCTATCACCCATAAATGCTTATATTTTTATGAACTCTGATAATTACTTAAAGGAATACTCTTTTCTGATCACAACCTGTGATCATTACACATATTCCTCAAAACCTTTCCCTCATAATGCCAAATTGTTTTCCTTCCTTGTGATATCTCCAATCCCTTTGCATATTAGTTCTTTCCTAAGTCAATACTCCAGTACTAACTACTTTTTCCTCCCTTACTCATTTTGATCCTTTTATGAAATAGTGAAAAAATAAATTTAAGCTATCTTCTTCATCTATCATCATCTATCATCTATCATCTTTGGCTTGTCAGGATTCATTCCTAGTTTGCTCCCACCATTTTCTTTCCTACTTATGTACACTCCTACTTAAGTGAACCTGGTTAAAAACAAGAAACTCTGCTGACTAGATCCACTTCAAATTTATGTTATATAATCTCAATTGGGCCCTTAATATAGTAAAGGGATCCTATACATTTCCATAACAAACTCTCTACTCTACTCTCATATTGACTTTAAAAAATCTTTTTATTCTTCATCAAACCTCTCAAGGTTCTCTGATCCTCCTTCTACTTGGGTAAGAACTTTGCCTTCATATTTCACTGAAAAAATTGAGTCCCCTCCTCAACTCAAATACCTACTACCATTATTTTCTCCTTCACCTCTAATACAATGAGATGGCTTTCTTACTAAGGTAATTTGGTCTATCTTTTATATTGTTATCTTTTGATAACATTCCACTTTGTGTTCTCTAGCAGATAGATTACTCCCTCTGTCATCCCCACTTATTTACAGTATCTACTTCCTTTCCCCTCATTCTTTTTTTAACTCTTTTAAAATTATTTTTATTTTTAAATATCCCCCCTGCTACATGCAAAAACAAGTTTCAACATTTATTTTCAAAACCTTGAGTTCCAAATTCTCCCCTTTCCTACCAATCCTTTCCCCATACGTAAGAAAGTAGATTATTTGGTATAGGTTAAAGATGTAAAAATATTACTGTAATAGTCATGTAAAAGTAAGCATAATCCACCCCCCCCACATACACACAAGAAAAGAGAAACCTCAAGAAAAATAAAGTGAAAAAAAGTATGCTTCAGTCTGTATTGAGACACCATCAACTGACTTTGGGATGTATAGCATTCTTTATTATAAGTTTTACAGAGTTTTCTTGGGTCATAGCTTTGCTGAGAAAAAGGTAGGGCATTCACAGTTGATCATCCTACAACATTGCTATTACTTTGTATAAGGTACATTTCCTATTACATCTGCTTGTGTAAATTTTTTTTTACTGAGAACAGCAGTAGCTTGACTTGATGTCAACAGGATACTGTTTGTAAATGGTGATTAGATGAAAGAGAGAACATAGGTGCTAGGATTTTTCTTCCAATGAAAAGATTAGCACCTTTGCCTCCAGGATCCCCACAACCTTTCAAAGCTCCCCACCACCAGAAGAGAGCTGCTATAAATATCCATATACATATAGATTCTTTTCTTCTCATATTTCATCTCTTCTGGAATAGAGACCTAGCAGTGGCACTACTAGGCCAAAAGGAAGGCATAGCTTTAGAACCCTTTTGGGTATAGTTCCAAATTGCTGTACAGAATTGTTGAATAATTTCACAACTCTTCCAACAATGTATCAATGTCTCAATTTCCTGACATCCCATCCAACATTTGTCATTTTCTCCTGTCCTATATCAATAGATGAATGGTTCTTATTTTTTTATAAATGTGACTCAGTTTTCTATGTTTGAGAAATGAAGTCTTTCTCAGAGAAACTTGTTTCAATATTTTTTCCAACAGTTTCTATTGCTATTGGTAGCTGTATTTCCCTCCATCCTCTTCCCCTCTACCCCCTCTTTATTCTATTCTATTCTCTCTCTCTCTCTCTCTCCTTTCACCCTGTCCCTCCTCAACAGTGTGTTGCATCTGACTACCTCTCCTACAATTTTCCCCTCCCTTCTATCACCTACAACCTCCCCACCCCCCCCATCCCCTTTCTCCTATCCCTTTCCTCTCCTATTTTCCTCTAGGGTAAGACAGATTGTGTATAGGTTATTCCCTCTCTTAGTGTATGTTATTACCTCTCTAAGTCAATGAGAGTAAGGCTCCCTCACTTCTCCTCTTTCACTCCCCAGCAAAAACTTTTTTTTGCCTCTTTTATGTGAACTACCTTACCCCATTCTACCTCTCCTTTCCCTTTCTCCCAGTACATTCCATTCTCTCCCATTAACTCCATCTTTTAAATATATTATACCTTCAAATTCAACTCCCTTTTGTGCTTTGTCTATATTTGCTCCTTCTAACTGCCCTAATAAATGAGGTTTATTTGAGTTATCAGTATCATCTTCCCATGCAAGAATACAAGCAGTTCAACATCATTAAGTCCCTCATGATTTTCCTTTGCCATTCACCCTCTCTGTGCTTCACCTGGGTCTATACTTGAAGATCAAACTTTCTGTTCAGCTCTGGTCATTTCATCAGGAAAGTTTGAAAGTTCCCTATTCCACTGAATTTCCATTTTTTCCCTGAAAGAATATGTTCAGTTTTGCTGGATAGTTAATTCTTGGTTGTAATCCAAGATCTTTTACTTTCCAAAACATCATTTTCAAGTCCTATGATCACTTAATGTAGAAGCTACTAAATTTTGTGTTGTACTTACTGTAGCTCCTTCACATTTGAATTTTTTCCCCCCTGGCTGCTTGAAATATTTTCTCCTTGACTTGGAAGTTCTGAAATTTGGCTATAATATTCCTGGCAGTTTTCATTTTAGGATCTCTTTCAGGAGATGATTGGTGGATTCTTTCAAACTGTCAGGGCAGTTTTCCTGGACAATTTCATGATTTTTTACAAAAGAATAATATTCCATCACCACACTTTTTTAGCCATTCCTCAATTGCTGGATGACCTCTCAATTTTCAATTCTTTACCACTATAAAAAGGACTGCTAAACATATTTTGTACATGTAGTTCTTTTTCCCAATCATGTTTTTACATATTTCAATTGATAAATATTTCTACCTGAATGTCCAAGTGGCACCTCAAATTCAACAAGTCTACTACTAAATTTATTATCTTACACTTGAGATATAGCTTATGTATAGCTCTCTGCAAAATCAGTGTTATATAAAAATAAGTTGTTATTATTATTATGCATAAAGCATATACTTCTCTTTCTGACTTTATTGTTTCTATTAATTCCCCACCTCTTACTTCATTGCTAAATCCTATTTCTTGTTATCCTAGCATTATTTCTTAGATCCTTCCCTTTCCCTTTCTCTTCATTCTCACTTATCCATAATTCAGGCCTTCAATATCTCTTGTATGATCTATTGCAATATTTATTTAACTAGTCTCATTACTTTTAGTCATTCCCATACATGCAGTCTATTCTACACATAACTACCAGATTAAACTTCCTAAAATAAGTTTCATCATAACATACCCATGACAAAATAAAAATAATGCTATCCAAAAATCTGCCAAATAAAGGTCAAACTTCTTTTTCTGAAAGATTCAAATCTCTTTTCTGATTGGGTCTTAGTTACCCTCTAGTTATATCTGTGACTTTTCAATCACAATTCCTACTTTAATCTCATCTATGTACCATGAGCATATACCCATGCATACAGTCAGGGTTGCTTGAAATTTCTTGAACATTTCATGGACTTTTCTGTTTCTGTGATTATACTTGTTTTTTTGTTTTGAGTGTCTTAACACTCGAATTCGAGATGGGTGAAAATTCCCTTTCCCCTCAACTTCACCTATCCTATTCTTCCTGAATCTTTGACTTCTTTCAAGATTCCTATGGTCATTCTAAAAAAATAACTCCCTTAAGCTTCACTGGAATACTTCCACCTCCCCCCCCCATCCCACCCCATCCTTTATTGTATTTTTATCTTCTACCCTGGATAATAGTTACTTATTTGCTTATCTTTTCTTTTTTACTAATCTGCTAACTCTGTGAAAGCAAGAAGTAGATCTTGTCATCTTTCTATATTCTTTGAATATAGGTAATTGGGGAATTGCCTTCTGTGTTTTCCATGTAATTTATAATCTTATTTCCCTTTAACACTGAGAGATTAAGTGATTTACAGTCAGTTAGATGTGGGCCTCGAACTGAAGTTTTCCTAGATTCATGCTGTCCAAAGATCTTAATTTAAAATATGTGGAATTTAGAATATTAGAATAAAAAGAGAATTGTGATATGAGAAGGAAAAATTTTAGATTTGAAGAACAGAGAAAACTAGATTTGAGTTTTGCCTCTTATATTTAAAAAAGCTGTGGTTTTATTGACAAGCCACTTTACTCTGAACCTCAGTTCATTATTTGTAAAATTCAGGTAGTATCTTCCAAAGAATATTGTTGTGAGGAACACATAAGATAATATAAATTAAGAACTTTGTAAATCTTAGACATTTTAAAATGAGTAAGTTATTATTCAGAAAATAAAATTCATCATCTCCCACAGAATAGGAAATCAATTGATTTTCCTAAGTAGGAATGTTAACTGACATTCAAAGACATGCATGGTAAGGAAAAGAAATCTTTTAAATATAAAGAAAAAATTTGCTTCTAAAGGGCAACTTTCTATCAGGGAACTTTTATGAGTTAATTTTCTTATTTTACTTTAATATTATAAACACCTATTATTGACTGAGCCCTAATTTTACTATTTATTTCCAGGAGAATGTCAGGCACTTTCAAAAATTGCAATAGCTTCCTTAAAAGGTTAGAACAATGTTTTGTATACTATAGCAGATTAAGAAACACACAAAATGATTACTTGTTATGTTAATACAGGTTTCATTGAAAGTAAATTTATCAGGGCGCCTAGGTGGCGCAGTGGATAAAGCACCTGCTCTGTAGTCAGGAGTACCTGGGTTCAAATCGGGTCTCAGACATTTAATAATTACCTAGCTGTGTGGCCTTGGGCAAGCCACTTAACCCCATTTGCCTTGCAAAATTAAAAAAACCCTAAAAAAAAACAAAAGAAAGTAAATTGATCTCAATGAATTTAAATTGGATTATTATATCCACCAAATGCTCTTTATGTTCTAAAATAGAATGGTCTCTAAATGGGTCTGACTTTCTTTTAGGCAGTAATCTATAGCTAAACCTCTATCTCTGTCTATGGATCTATGGATGTATGTGTCTACTTTCTCTCTCTCTCTCTGTTTCTCTCTATCTCCCATTGTGGATTTATATTTCATTTCTAGGTACTGATTTAATAAAATACTATCTAACATTTTATGAAAAATACATGTAAAAAGTCACAAAGTTTATTAAAAAATTCCAGTCAGTTATTCTTTTTAGATAATCTTTGGCACAGGTAGAGGATATAAAATAATTACGTGAAATGATGAGACCAACTTGTTCAATTATTTTTACAAATAGGTGAAAATTTGGTTTCAAAACAGAAGAACAAAATGGCGAAACTCCAAAGAAAAAGAAGTACTTTCCAACCATTATATCAAGGAAGAAGGATTTCAAGAAAATCAAATTTCAAGATCTACACTAGGCTTTACATCCCTTTGTTCTAGAATATGGAAAGTGTCTTAACAACACTCAAATTCAAGATGGGTGAAAATTCACCAGAGCCTTCAGAAAGATTGAACCATGAAAATTCATTGCAGCTACTTCTACAAGCAAATTGCTATCATTAATTGTATATTCTGAAGCAGACACAAGAGCCGAGGGAATTACTGTGGGTATATGAAAATTCACTAGAACCTTTACATTGATTATAAAAGCAGAAACTTGAAATGGATGATCTTTTTAAGCTAATAACATTAGAATACTAAAACCAATTAGATTGTATCTCAGCAGTGTTTAAACTCTTAACACCATTGAAAAATGTAAGAACAGGTGCTTTAAGAAGTATTTTCCATTTTTTCAGTTTTCTCTCATTTTGTTACTGTTCTTATTTGTAGTGATATAAAAACTGCAAGCTTAATATGAATGCAAAAATAAAAGCCAGATCTGACTTTGCTTTATTTCACTGCTTCACATGTGCACATATGCACGTGTATGTGTACTTACATATTTCAAACATGTAATTCAATCAATGTGGAGACATCTTTTACCAATGGAGATCACAGTCCATCTGTATCTTATTAGATTTTCTTTTATAGTTGCTGTAGGTGACCTTGTAATGAACCTCTCATAAATTAACTAGTCTGATTCATGGACAAAAGACACACATTCAATCACCAGGTCCATACTCAAAGCCTTTCCAATTTTGTAGCACTTGCTAACACTTATTCTCTTCAAAAACTTAGTTACTTCTACATTGTAATGAGATATTGGAACAGGACTTAGTTTAGATTATATATGTAAATCCTTGCATATATTCATACAGATGTTTACCTTTTTAGCTCTATATCTATCTATATGTATTTATATTTATATATATATATATATATATTTATGTAAAGACATATAGATATACACATACATAAGATAGTAGAATCATGGTTTAAGAACTGGAACAAATTTTAGAGGTCTTCCAGTCAATCCCTTCATTTTACAGATTAGGAATTTAAGTCCAGAGGGATTTTCAGTCAACACGTATTTATTAAGTGTTTGTTATGTGCCTGGTATTGTGTTGTATTCTGAGAATATGAAAAAAGGCAAAAACATGATACCCACACTCAAGCAGATCATATTTTAAAATGGGAAAACAATGTGCAAACATAAGCTATGTTGAGTAAATGCAATAGAAGTAAACTCCAAGCATAATCATTTTATTAACAGTAACCTTGAACAAAGTAAATTAGACTGACCACCTTAGTAAGGTCAATGACCAAATGAAACAAGATGGATTATTTTTAATGACATGCAGAAATGGGGTGGGTGTGGGCTCTGGGTGATTTTGGAATATTACAATTGACTATACTAGGAAAAGTGGGTTGGCTTATAATAGGTAATAATTCCCCTCACTGACAATGAAGAAATTTTCATTTAACCTCCCTTAATTGAACAAGAACAGGCAAGGATAGATGACTTGTCTTTTGAGAAAAGGCACAATGTTAATCTGGTTGGGGCTTACAAATAAGATGTATTAGGGGCTAATTGCATGTTCCATTTTAATGATACCTTTAAAATTACTTGGAGGGAAAATTGCATTTCTGAGCCAGGTGAGTTCAGGCAGCTGGTAACTCAATTATAAAACTCAATACATCACAAAAATCATACATTTTAAAATCAATACTATAGAAATCAGAGGTAATATTGATTTTTATTTTTTCACAATACATAGAAGATACATACATTATAAATAAAAGGTAATATCAAAAGGAAGGAACTTGGCAGGCTTGGTGGGGGGGGGTGGAGGTGGGGAGAGAGGATATGGAGTGGAGAGTCCTCTTACTGAAGGTGGAATTTGACCTGAGTTTTGAAGGAAGCCAGGAGACAAGGGTAAGAGAAGGGACAACATTTTAAGCATTAAATGAAACGGCATGAAATTGAGAGACAAAGTCCTGTGTAGGAGGAACAGCAAGAAGGCCAGAGTCACTAAATTACATACAGGTGAAGGGAAGTAGAATATTGGAAAGACAGGAAAGCGACAAGTTATAAAGGCTTTAAGAGCTAAATAGGATTTTATGTTTGATCTTAGAAATAATAATAATGAGAGGGTAGGTTATATGGTCAAATTTGTGCTTTGAGATTACTTTGACAGGATGGAATATAATGGAGAGATGCTTGTGACAGGAAGACTTTATTTTTTAATATTTAATATTTATTCTCATTTTGTACAAATGTTTTTTTATACATTAATAAAATATTCTTGTTTAAGAGTAAACAAAATACCCCTCCCCCCCAAAATATAGACTCACTTGAGTGATAAAGTAAAGGGGGGGAGAAAAAAAATTAAAATTAAAAAAATAATAGTAATAATTCTAGGTATGGTCAGGTGGCACAATGGATGGAGCACCAGCCCTGGAGCCAGGAGCAAACCTGAGCCCATATCCAGCCCCATACACCCAACAATCACCCAGCCATGACATGCAAGCCACTCCAACCCTACTGCTCTGCGAAAACCAAAAAAAAAAAAAAGACCCAAAATAAAATAAAATAGTAATAATAACAATAGTAGGGGTGGCTGGGTGGCAGACAGAGAGCATTGGCCCTTGATCCAGGAGCACCCCGGTCCAAATCCGGCCTCAGACACCCAACAATCACCCTGCTGTGAGGCCCCAGTAAGGCCACCCAGCCCCATTTGCCCTGCACCCCCCCAAATAATAATAATAAAAAATGTGCTTGAGTCTTTGTTCCAACAACAACAACTCTGTCGGGGGTGGATCACATTCTTTATGGTAAGTTCATGGCAAAAGTTACTTCCATATTTTTCCACTGTTGCCATTGCTGATTGCAACTCCCTCTTTTTGTATTTCTCCACTACCATGTACTATATTTTCTCTCTCCTTTCACTGACTCTGCTGTAGTGTAGCTGAGTGGCCCAGCAGACAGATCCCTGGTCGTGGGGCCAAGAGGCCTCAAGCCCCCCTACCACCCCTTAGGCCAAGCATCCACCTGGCCCTATGGTCCCAGACAGTCCATCCAATCCCAGCCCCTTGCAAGAAGTAAAAAGAGAAAATGTGTTATATCTGACCATTCTCCCCCTATAGTCCATCCTCTCCTCCATCATTCATATTCCCCCCCTTCCCCCGTCCCCCTTCTCTCCTTCTTACTACAGATGTCTATATCCCATTGAGTATATATGCTGTTTCCTCTCCTAGCCACCTCTGATGAGAGCAAAGATTCCCTCATTCCCCCTTGTCTTCCCCCTTCCATATCATTGCAATAACTCATTGTAATAACGAAAAATCTTATATGGAATATTTTGGCCTATTCCCCGTGTCCTTTTTCTTTCTCCCATTACATTCCCCTTTTTTCCTATTGACTCCATTTTTACACCATATTTATCTTCAAATTCAGCTTTCTCCTGTGCTTCAACTATACAAGCTCCTTCTACCTGCTCTATTAACTGAGAAGGTTCATATGAGTATTATCAGTGTCATTTTCTATGCAGGAATACATGCAGTTCATCATCATCAAGTCCCTCATATATTCCCCTTCTCCTCCAATCTCTATGCTTCACTTGAGTCCTGTATCTGAAGATCAAACCTTCTGTTCAGCTCTGGCCATTCCAACAGGAAAATTTGAAATTCCCCTGGTTCATTGAAAGTCCATCTTTTTCCCTGGAAGAGGACATTCAGCCTTGCTGGGTATTTGATTCTCAGCTGCATTCTAAGCTCTTTTGCCTTCCAGTATATTATATTCCAAGCCCTATGAGCTTTTTTTTGGAAAGTTAATTATTTATTGAAGATAAATTTACTATTTAATTAGAATGCACCTGAATGAGTTTTGTACAATGAATCAACTTTTTAAATATTTCCCTTATATCCAATATTATGCTGACTTTCAGATTAAATAATCACATATAACGTACAACACATATGCTGTTGGGATATGGAGGGAATGCCAAATTATCTCCTTCTGTCTCTATAAATACATAAACTGGTCTCTGTACTGAATCAGTTTACCATCTAGCAAAGAAGGTATTTTATTTTATTTTTTATTTTTTTCAGGGTTTGTTTGGCAAGGCATTGGGGTTAAGTGGCTTGGCCAAGACAACATAGCTAGGTAATTATTAAGTGTTTGAGGCTGCATTTGAATTCAGGTACTCCTGACTCCAGGGCTGGTGCTCTATCCACTGCACCACCTAGCTGTCCCTTAAAGAAGGTATTTTTTTCCCTTTTAAATTTATTTTTTATTCTCATTTTGTACAAATTTTTTTACATTAATAAAATATTCCTGTTTACAAGTAAACAAAATACCCCTCCTCCCCCATGAATATAGATAGACTTGTTTGGGCGAAAAAAGTAAAGGGGAGAGAAAAAAATTAAAATAAAAAAATAATAATAGTAATAATTGTAGGTATGGCCAGGTGGCGCAATGAACGAAGCACCAGCCCTGGAGCCACGAGCACCCAAGTCCATATCCAGCCTCATAAACCCAACAATCACCCAGTCGTGTGACATGCAAGCCACCCAATCCCCACTGCCCTGCAAAAGCCAAAAAAAAGAAATAAAAAAAAGACCCAAAATAAAATAAAATAGTAATAATAGTAGGGGTGGCTGGGTGGCAGACAGAGCATTGGCCCTTGAGCCAGGAGCACCTGGGTTCAAATCCGGCCCCAGACACCCAAAGATCACCCCGCTGTGTGGCCCCAGGCAGGCCATCCAGGCCCCCTTGCCCTACACCTTCCCCCAAATAATAATAACAAAAAATGTGCTTGAGTCTTTGTTCCAACACCAACAACTCTGTCATGGGTGGATCTCATTCTTTATGATAAGTCCATCACAAAAGTTATTTCCATATTTTTCCATCGTTGCCATTGCTGATCGCAACTCCCTCCTTTCTTATTTCTCCACTACTGTGTACTCTATTTTCTTTCTCCTTTCACTATAACTCTGCTGTAGGGTCGCTGAGTGGCGCAGCAGACAGATCCCTAGTCCTGGAGCCAAGAAGCCCTACCACCCCTTAGGCCCAGAATCCACCTGGCCCTGTGGTCCTGGGCAGGCCTTCCATTCCCAGCCCCTTGCAGGAAGTAAGAAAGAAAATGTGTTATATCTGGCCACTCTCCCCCCATGGTCCATCCTCTCCTCCTTTATTCACATCCCCACCCCTTCCCCCTGCTCCCCCCTCCTTCTTACTCCAGATGTCTATACCCCACTGAGTATATTTGCTGTTTCCTCTCCTAGCCATCTCTGATGAGAGCAAAGTTTCCCTCATTCCCCCTTGCCTCCCTCTTCCATATCATTGCAATAGCTCACTGTAATAAAAAAATCTTAGGTGAAATATCTTGGACTATTCCCCCTCTCCTTTTTCTTTCTCCCATTCCATTTCCCTTTTTTTTCTATTGACTCTATTTTTACACCATATTTTATCTTTGAATTCAACTTTCTCCTGTGCTTCAACTATAAAAGCTCTCTCTACCTGCTCTATTAACTGAGAAGGTTCATATGAGTATTATCAGTGTCATTTTTCTATGCAGGAATACATGCAGTTCATCTTCATTAAGTCCCTCATATTTCCCCCCTCTCCTCCAATCTCCATGCTTCACCTGAGTCCTGTATCTGAAGATCAAACCTTCTGTTCAGCTCTGGCCATTCCAAAAGGAACATTTGAAATTACCCTGGTTCATTGAAAGTCCATCTTTTTCCCTGGAAGAGGACATTCAGCCTTGCTGGGTAGTTCATTCTTGGATGCATTCTAAGCTCTTTTGCCTTCTGGTATATCGTATTCCAAGCCCTACGAGCTTCCAATGTAGCTGCTGCTAAGTCCTGTATGATCCTGACTGCAGCTCCATGATATTTGAACTGTGTCCTTCTGGCTGCTTGTAATATTTTCTCTTTGACTTGGGAGTTCTGGAACTTGGCTATAATATTCCTAGGGGTTGGTTTATTGGGGTCTCTTTCTTGGGGGAATCGGTGGATTCTCTCCATTTCTATATTGCCCTCTGCTTCTAGAATATCAGGGCAATTTTCCTGTAGTAATTCTTTGAAAATGATGTCAAGGATCTTTTCCTGATCATGACTTTCAGTTATTCCAATAATTTTTAAATTATCTTTCCTAAATCTGTTTTCCATATCAGTTGGTTTTTCAATGAGATGTTTCACATTTTCTTCTAATTTTTCATTTTTTTTGGTTTTGAAGTAATGAGTCCTGATTTCTCATAAATTCATCAATCTCCCTGAGTTCTATTCTTTATCTGAAGGATTTGTTTTCTTCAGAGAGTTTTCTTATCTCTTTTTCCATCTGGCCATTTTTGCTTTTTAAAGCATTCTTCTCCTCAATAACGTTTTGAACTGCTTTACCCATTTGACCTAAGCTGGTTTTTAGCATGCTATTTTTTTCAGCATTTTTTTGGATTTCTTTGACTAGGCTGCTAACTTCATTTTCATGTTTTTCTGCATCTCTCTCATTTCTTTTCCAGTTTTTCTTCTAACTCTCTCATTTGATTTTCAAAGTCTTTTTTGAGCTCTGTCATAGCCTGATCCCAATTTCTGTTTTTCTTGGAGTCTTTAGATGCAGGAGCTTGTGTTTCCTCATCTTCAGACTGCATATGTTGATCCTTCTTGGGATCATAGATAATGTATTTCTCAATGGTGTTCCTCTTTTTTCTCTGCTTGCCCATTTTCCCAGCCTAAGCCTGTTTTGGGGGTGCTTTCTGAGCTTTTGGGACACTCCCACAAGGGTCTCAGTGTGTGAGGCTCTATCCTCCCTCCTGGTCTGTGAATGACCATATGCGCCCCCCTCTGCTGCAGGGCTGAGGTGGAGGGGGCCCCTGCTGTTCTGCGGAGGGGTCTAGACTGCGATCAGGATCTGAACATGTTCAGACCCCCGAGTCCTGTTCCAGGGGCAGAGGACAGAGCTGGGCAGTCTCTCTTCACTCCCCAGCCTCAGTTCAATTGGCTCATGCCCTGGGGGCTCCTGCTTACTGGCTCTGCCTGCTCATGTTTTCTGGACCTGGAATTCAGTGACCATGCTGCTAGCTGTGTACCCTGAGGGCTGGACTTCAAATGCTAGCTCTGGCAGAGGTCCCCTGCTGTTCCCCCACTTTGTGCCTGGTGCTCCCCAGGGCGTAGCTCAGGAAACTCCCCCGCTGCTGTGAGCTGGGGCTCCCAGTGCCCTGGGGCTGTCTCCGGGAGGCTGAAGTTCTTTCGCTCTGGTGGGCCACCCCTCTGTCAGGCTGCCCCTCCAACCCTGGGGAGCAGAGCCTTTCTGCTCTTTTTCCAGGTTACCTTGAGTAGGAGAACTGCCTCACTGGGTCCCTCTGTGGGTTCTGTCTCTCGAAAATTTAGTTGAAGTCTTTAGTTTCAAAGATTTATGACAGAGAGCCTAAGACAAGATCTGCTCTTGTTGTCATCTTGGCTCTGCCTCACCCAAGACAATTTAGAAGTCTGTTCTAGTAGTCTAGATGTGAGATGATGAATGCCTGAACCTGGATGGTGACTCTATGATGGGAGAGAAAGGGGCATAGGAGGGATACTGGGAAAATACAGAAAACAAGACTTGGCAAAAGACTAGTTGTGTGAAGTGAATATGAATGAGCAGGGGAGGATGATATGAGATTTCCAGTCCGGTTGCCTGTAATGATAGAAGTATTATAAACAGTAACGGAAATGTTAAGAAGAGGGGAATGTTAGAAACAGGAGAATGGGAGAAATGAATTTTGACCATATTAAGTTTGAGATATCTAAAAGACCTTCAGTTTGAAATGTTCAAGTGGCAGTTGATGATATAATACTGGAGCTCAGGAAAGATGTTTGATCTGCATAGAGATAAAACTTTAACTCCTGGATCTATGAGTTCACCAAGCAAATCTCATAGAGGGAGAAGAGAAGAAAGTCATGGACAGACTCTTGGGGGAAACCAGTACATAAGAAGATCTGGTCATGGAAACTGAGGAGCATTCATAGAAGTTGAAGGTGAAGCAGGAGAAAGTAGTACTTTGAAAACTTGGAACAGAGAAAATATCCAAGAGATGAAAGTGACTGATAATGTCAGAGATTGATGTTGTCAGGGATGGGGAATGAGAAAAGATCAATGGACTTGTCAATTAAGTGTTCATTGGTAACTATGGAAAGAAGTTTCACTTGAATGATGTGAATAGAATCTGTCAGACTACAAGGAAGTTTAAAAGAAAATGAGAGGTGAGAAAGTTGAGATACTCATAGCTAAGGAATTTAGGAAGAAATAGGAGAGATATGGGATTAAAATTATCAAGAATGAAAGGATCAATCATTTGATTCTAACTTTTTTTTAAGGATGAGAGAGTCATGATTTTTTTGTAGACAGATAGGAAGCAACTATTAGGGACAGACTGAAGAACCCTGAGAGTGGATATGATAGAGGGTACAATCTTCTGGAGAAAGTAGAATGGAATGGATTCAAAGGTATATATTTTGATAAGAAGGAGAATAGAAAACGGGTGAAGGAGAAGGTGAAGGATAGGTAAAACACCTCAGTGATATGAAATGAGAGGGGAGAAGAAGGATATTTTAGTGTTTGGCCTCTTTGGGGGTATTTATTTTTTTTTGTAAACTATAACACAAGGTTTTCTGGTGAAAGGATAAGGTAAGGGGTATATAATAAGAAGATTGAGGAGGAAATAAAAGGTTTGAAATCACTTTGGCAGTAAAAGAATTGCCTTTCTGCAGTTAGGGCCTATCTGACACTGTATAACCTAATTTGCTGTGATTTCTCATGGTTTCATGATTTTCCCTAGATCCATTCAACAACACATGAATTCAGGAGGAAAGGCAGGGGAAGCTAGTTGGCACAGTGGTTAGAGTACCAGCCTTGGAGTCAGGAGGACATGAGTTCAAATTCAGGCTCAGACACTTAATAATTACCTAGCTGTGTGACCTTGGGCAAGTCACTTAACCCCACTGACTTGCAAAAACCCCAAAAAGAGGAGGAAAGGCAGCAGATAGTGTGAATAATCTGAGGATGGGGCTTAATAGGGCTAGGAGGTTATGGGTAAAAGAATCAAGTGAAGAAGATAATGTAAAGTTGAACTGGTCTATCAAAGGGGAAAAGATAAGAATTGGAAGAAGATTATAAACCAGTGTAGAAGTTATGACCTAGAAAGAAATTGAAGACTATGGAGGTCATAATGAGGACTAAGAAGAGAATTTAATGATCATAAGGCAGATAGAAAATGAAATAACAAAAGTTTATGATCAAATAAAGAATTTCAGAGTTCACTAAAATGTAGGTGAAACCCTTACAAGTGATTTTAAGATCAAGGAAATGATCATTTCCCAGCTGGATGCACTCTTAGACTCCATCATAGTTTCTAGAAACCCATCTTCCAAGAAAAGATCCACTCTGAAATTCATACTTCCTCAGTATCCCCTCCCCTCCCCTTTTCCTTCTAAATCTTCCATTTAAGAAGGGAGCCCAGGGAAGCTGCCTCATAATACTTCATAGTTGCTTTCTATCATTGTTTCCTGAAATTGATCTTCCTGAAAAATGAAATCAACTCTGAAATTTATACTTCCTCAGTATTCCCCACCCCTTCCCTCCCAGATCCTCCAATTAATAAGGAGCCCAGGGACTGCCTACAGGAATTCCACAAGCCCCTTCCCATTCTATCATGCTTTCAGTTTTATTAATGTTTTTTAATATGTTATCTTCTTCTATTAGATTGTGAGTTCTTTGGGGGCAAAAACTAATCCTAGCACTTAGTATAAACTCTTGACAAATAAAAGACAATAAGTGTTTACTGACAGTGTGTATCTGAGGGGAAATGGAGGAATGAGTCATGGGAAATGAGCAGACTGAGGAACTGGAAAACTATATTGAAAGGAATAGCTAGATATATGTTTATTGACATCCCCTACTAATGAGAGCAGACTTTGAGGTGGAAAGGAAGACTGTGAATTAAATGACTTGCTCAGTCACATAGCTTGGGAAATGTCTGAGGTAGCATTCAAATATGGGTCTTCTTGATTGAAAGTCAATTTCTCTATCCACTATACCAGAATTTTTTTTTCTTTTAAATTGCATTGATAAATTATTTTATGGTGGGACGTTTTTGGCTTAGTAGGAATAATTTACTAATTATTCTTAATTTTTTTGAAAAATCCTTGAAAATTATACTAGATTTTTTCACAATTATTTTTTATTTTATTTTTTCCAATTACCTATCTTTTTCAATTCCACTTTTCCGATTTAATTTTCAACATTCATGTTTTTATAAGATTTTGAGTTCCACATTTTTCCTCTTCCCTCCCCACAACAGTGAGTAATCTGATATAGGTTATACATGTATAATTATGTTTAACATATTTCCATGTGAAAGAAGAATCAGAACTAAAGGAAAAAAATGAGAAACAAAAAAAAAATCAAGTTTTAAAAGGTGAAAATATTCTTTGTCTGTATTCAGACTCCTCAGTTTTTTCCTTTGGATGCGGATGTCATTTTCCATCATAAGTCTTTTAGAATGGTTCTTGATCAATGAACTGCTGAGAGAAGCTAAGGCCATCATAGTTGATTATCACATAATGTTATTATTAATATGGACAATATTTTCCTGGTTCTAATGCAGAGGTTCTTAATCAAGGATCACTGAACTTTTCTTTTAGTTTTTTGCAAGGCAAATGGTGTTAAGTGGCTTGCCCAAGGCCACACAGCTAGGTAATAAGTGTCTGAGGATGGATTTGAACTCAGGGACTCCTGACTCCAGGGCCGCTGCTCTATCCACTGTGCCACCTAGCCGCCCCGATCCCTGAACTTTTAACTCTATTATCTCTATCTCCAAACCAACACTTACAAAAATAGATAACTTTAGCTAGATAATTATTTTTTACAATTGGTTTTCTTTGTACTTGTATGCAGTTTATTTTGTGCATTTAAAATCATTATTCTGAGAAGTAATTCATGGATTTCATCGGATTACCGGAGGGGTTCATGATACACAAAAAGGTTAAGAACCCCATCATTATTTCTATTTTTTAAAAATGTGATTTGATAATTATTTTGGTTTTTTAAATTTAAATCAGTAGCAAAATGAAAATGAAGTATAATTCTTATTAGCAACATTACTCAAATGATCCAATATTCAATAAATATAAAGCATTTATGTTTCACAAAATTTCTGTTTCAGATAATTTCTTGAGTTATTATATTCCATATTATGTACTATGAATTTTACCAACTTGCCAACTTAGCTACTTTGTATTTAAGATGATAACCTCCATGAGGATAGAAATTCACTCATTCTTTTTGTCCACCACAGCATGTAGCACAATACTGTGCATAAATAAGTACTCAATAAATATTTTCATGAATGAATGACATTAATATTTGAATGACATCTCTATATAAGATGACCTTAACCTAAAGAGAGCAAATGGAAAAGAAAAGAAAAGAAAAGCTTTCTTAACATGCTCTCATGAGATTTTGAAACAAATTGTTTACTATAACTACTTTTTAGTCTCCAAGTTATATTCCTATCCTTCATTCAGGTACAGTTCCCATGTGTGTCACCTTTTATATGTAACCTGTTGCCCACCCCCTTACCCACATTCTTCAGTCATAATGGAATCTTCATCCTGCTGGTGGCCTGACTCCAAAGAGCTTTTTTGCTTTCACTTTCTCTTTTAACACTACTACTCTGGATATGATCAAGTGTAGAGCACCTCTAAAGTATTTCCATAAAGGTAGAATAATAAAGGTACTCAGTATATACAATATATATCAATATTGTGGACATCAGATATAGGACAATTGTTTTTCCTTCATTGCAGAAAATGTTTAAGACAGAAAAGAAACATAAGGCATTTTATATATATTGTATTCTTTCAAAAGGAAAACATAACTTTGTGGAACTGTTGAGTAATTACCAAGATTCTTTAGGCTTTCTTAGGTCTTTGGGCTGCAGCATTTGTCTGGCCATCACTCTCCTCCAAGAAATGCAGAAATCTACCCTAGGTAGTTGACACTTCATTCACAAACTTTCAATATCCCAAACTCATGAAGCTGCCACTAGTTCTAGAAATATGTGTCAATTGGGAACCCTGGAAGAAATCTGAGGACTCAGGCTCAGATAGGTAAGTGTATTTTCATTTTCTTATTGCTACCATCACTACTGACAGTAGGGAACATAAAGAAAGCCCTTCAGCCATCCAATGGAAATTCAAAGGCAAATGAAAACTGAAAGTTCTGAAAGAGGTAGAACTAATTCTCCATCATTCCTCTAAAGGATTACCAAATGAGTGGCACCTGCTAATTCCAAGGCTAATCATCTTCAATACATTCCTTCAATGCATTCCTAGTGACCCATGGGGGGTGGTACAACTCCACAACGAAGTTGCTGAACAGATGAACATGATCCACTCAAAGCATCACTTCTGCTATAACATTTCCTCTAATTGAATATTTGCTCTCCCCAGCAGATCAATTTAGGTGCTTTTGACACATCCTAATTCAAAAGAGTTACAGAAAAGAATTCTTGTAGTTGGTGGGGCCTTAGTTGAACTGTGAGAAAATCAAGAGATGAAGAGGGAGAGTATTCTAGGCATAGGAAAATCAATAGATGAAAATGCTCAGAGTTGGAAGATGAAGTGTCATGTTTGAGGAACAGCAAAGAAACCATTGAATTTTTAAATAGAAACCCAGACAAAAGATTCTCAAATACATCCCTACAAATATATAAGAAATCACAATTTCTCTAGTGAAAAAACTTAAGACAATAAAAGCCAAAAAAACATGAATCTCAAAAAACTAAGGCTCCAGATTGAGTTCAGACTCATTCTTCCTCAGCATAATTGAACCAACTTTAAAAAAAAAGAGAAAAGAAGTAGAATAAATTTAGGGTCTGGAAGAATATGGAATTTCCTGAAAAAGACTAAGTAGGTGGGGTTAATGAAAATCAGGAAACCACGTAGCATGATGTGTAAAGTGCTAGATCAGAGTCAGGAAGACCTAACTCTTATCCTCATATCCTCAGACCTTAGACACTTACTAGCTATGTGAGATTAATCTATTTTGGTTTCCATTTTCTCAATTTCAAAATTTTAAGGTAATAGTCCTTGGTCTTTGTTCAAACTCCACAGTTCTTTCTCTGGATACAGATGGTATTCTCCATTGCAGACAGCCCCAAATTGTCCCCAACTGTTGCACTGATGGAATGAGCAAATCCATCAAGGCTGATCATTGCCCCCATGTTGCTGTTAGGATGTACAGTGTTTTTCTGGTTCTGCTCATCTCACTCAGCATCAGTTCATGCAATCCCTCCAGGCTTCCCTGAATTCCCATCCCTCCTGGTTTCTAATAGAACAATAATATTCCATCACATACATATACCACAGTTTGCTAAGCCATTCCCCAATTGAAGGACATTTACTTAATTTCCAATTCTTTGCCACCACAAACAGGGCTGCTATGAATATTATTGTACAAGTGATGTTTTTGCCCTTTTTCATCATCTCTTCAGGGTATAGACCCAGTAGTGGTATTGCTGGATCAAAGGGTATGCATATTTTTGTTGCTCTTTGGGCCTAGTTCGAAATTTCTCTCCAGAAAGGTTGGATGAGTTCACAGCTCCGCCAACAATGTAATAATACCCCAGATTTCCCACAACCCTTCCAACAATGATCATTATCCTTTCTGGTCATATTGGCCAGTCTGAGAGGTATGAGGTGGTTCCTCAGAGAAGCGTTAGTTTGCCTTTCTCTATTAAGTAATGATTTAGAACAATTTTTCATATGAGTTCGAACATTTTCATAGTTTCTGAGTCTGCCTTGGCAGGTAGACTACCAAGTATTTTATATTGGCTGAAGTTATTTTGAATGGGATTTCTCTTTCTAGCTCTTACTGCTATGTCTTATTACTATTGATATAGAGGAATGCTGAGGTTTTATACAGGTTTATTTTATATCCTGTGACTTTGCCAGCATTGCTAATTGTTTCTAGTAGTTTTCTTATATGATATTTTAGGATTCTCTAGGTATACTATCATGTCATAGGCAAAGAATGAGAGTTTTGTTTCTTCCTTCCCAATTCTAATCCCTTAAATTTCTTTTTTTCTCTTATTGCTGAAGCTAACATCTCTAACATAATATTGAATAGTAGTGGTGATAGTGGGTATCCTTGTTTCACCCCTGATCTTACTGGGAATGCCTCTAACTTATCCCCATTGCATATAAGGCTTGTTGATGGTTTCAGATAGATACTGTGAATCATTCTAAAGAACAATCCATTTATTACTATGCTCTCTAGTGGTTTTAGTAGGAATGGGTGTTGTATTTTTTCAAAGACTTTTTCAGCAGCATATAATCATGATTTTTGATAGATTTGTTATTGATATAGTTAAATAGTTTTCCTAATATTGAACCAATCTTTCATTTCTGGGATAAATCCTGCTTGGTCATGATGTATTATCCTAATGGTAACTCGCTGTAATCACTTTGTTAAGATTTTATTTTAGTGGGGCGGCTAGGTGGCATAGTGGATAAAGCACTGGCCTTGGAATCAGGAGTACCTGGGTTCAAATCTGGTCCTCAGACACTTAATAATTACCTAGCTGTGTGGCCTTGGGCAAGCCACTTAACCCCATTTGCCTTGCCAAACAAAACCCTAAAAAAAAAGATTTTATTTAAGATTTTTGCATCTATATTCTTTAGGGAGATAGGTCTGTAGTTTTCTTTCTCTGTTTTGACTCTTCCTGGTTTAGGTAGCTGCACCATATTGGTGTCATAGAAAGACTTAGGTAGAGTTCCACCCTCACCTATTTTGCCAAAGAGTTTATATATAATTGGAACCAATTGTTCCTTAAATGTTTGATAGAATTCACTTGTGAATCTGTTTGTCCCTAGGGATTTTTTTCTTAGGGAGTTCAATAACGGTTGTTGAATTTCTTTTTCCAAGATAGGGTTATTTAAATATTTAACTTCCTCTTTATTTAACCAGGGCAACTTATATTTTTGTAAATATTCATCCATTTCACTTAGATTATCAAATTTATTAGCATACAGTTGGGCAAAATAATTCCGCATTGTTATTTTAATTTCCTCCTAATTGGTGATGAGTATACCTTTTTCATTTATGATACTGGTAATTTGGTTTTCTACTTTCTTTTTTAAATCAAATTAATCAATTTTATTGGTTTTTTTTCAAAAAACAACTCTTGGTTTTATTAATTCAATAGTTTTCTTGCTTTCAATTTTATTAAGTTCTCCTTTAATTTTTAGAATTTCTAATTTGATATTTAACTGGGTGTTTTTGATTTGTTCTTTCCCTAATTTTTTTTAGTTGCATGTTTAGTTCATTGATTTCTTCTTTCTCCAATTTATTCATGTAATCATTTAAAGATATAATATATCCTCTGACAACTGCCTTGGCTGTTATCACATAAGTTTTGGTATGTTGTCTGGTTATTATCATTATCTAGGATGAAATCTGAATTCTTTCTATAATTTGTTGTTTGATCCACTCATTCTTTAAAATGAGGTTATTTAGTTTCCAATTAGTTTTAAGTCTATCTCTCTATGGTCCATTGTGGCATGTGATTTTTATTGCATTATGATCTGAGAAGGATTTATTCACTATTTCTGCCTTTCTGCATTGGATTATTAGAATTTTATGGCCTAGTATGTGGTCAATTTTTGTGTAGGTGCCATGTACTGTGAGGAAAAAAGTATATTCCTTTCTATTCTCATTCACCTTTCTCCAACAGCCTATCATGTTTAGGTTTTCTAACATTCTATTTACCTCCTTAACTTCCTTCTTGTTTATTTTATGGTTAGATTTTCTAAATCTGAGAGCAGGAGGTTGAGGTTTCCCACCAGCAGAGTTTTGCTCCCTATGTCTTCCTGTAACTCATTCAACTTTTCCTCTAAGAATTTGGATGCTATACCACTTGGTGCATATTATTTAGTATTGAAATTGCTTCATTGTTTTATGGTACCATTTAGAAGGATATAGATTCATTCCTTATCTCTTTTAATGAGATCTATTTTTGCAGCTGCTTTGTCTGAAATAAGGATTGCTACCCCTGCTTTTTTCACTTCAGCTGAAGCAAAATATATTTTGCTCCAACCTTTTACTTTTACTCTGTACATAACTCTCTCCTTCATATGAGTTTCTTGTAAGCAGCATATTGTAGGATTCTGGTTTTTAATCCACTCTGCTATTCACTTACATTTTATGGGAGACTTCATCCCATTCACATTCAAAGTTATAATTACTAACTCTTTATTGCCCTCCATGCTGTCTTTGTTCTGTTTATATTTTCTCCCTTCTTTTTCAATTTGTCCCTTATTCCCCAATATTTTGTTTTTGAATACCACTGCCTTCAATATATTTGCCCCCTTGTATTCAACCCCCCTCCCCTTTCTTTCCCCTTTCCCTTTGCCCCTTTCTTATGTTAGTTCCTCTTTGCCCTTTTTATAATTGAAAGGTAAGATAAATTTCTCAACTTAATTGAGTGTGTATATGTTAACTTTGGGTCTAATCTGATGAGAGTAAGATTCAGATGGTTCTAACCTCCTCCGTTGTTCCCCTCTATTGCAGTAGGTCCTTTGTACTTCTTTATGTAATGTGATTCACCCCATTCAGTCTCCTCTTGTCTCTTTACTGTGCCCCCCTTTTAAGGAGATATTGTTTTTAAATCATTCTATCAGAATCATGTGTAAGTCATGAGTGTCCATCACTTCTGGCTAATAATAATAACTTCTTTCTAATAGAGTTACAATTCTCAAGAGTTATGAGAATCTTTCTCCCAAGTGGGGATATAGCCAGTTTCATCTTATTGGCTAGCAGGTTTTTTCTTTACCTTTTTTTTTTTAATATTTTCATGTGTCTCTTGAGTCCCCTGTTTGATGTCCAAATCTTCTATTTAGCTCTGGTCTTTTCACCAGGAAGAGATAGAAATCTCCTACTTCATTAAATGTCCATCTTTCCCCTGGAAGAGAAGGCTGAGTTTTGTCGGATAGTGGATTCTTGGCTGCATTCCAAGCTACCTTGCTCTTCAGAATATCACATTCCTGACCCTTTGATCCCTTAATGTTGATGCAGCCAGGTGCTGTGTAATCCTTACTGTGACTCCTTGGTATCTAAATTGTTTTTTTCTGGTTACTTGCAGGATTTTCTCTTTTATCTGATAGGTCTGGAATTTGGTCACA
The DNA here is from genome assembly GCF_037893015.1 of Macrotis lagotis. Taxonomy (NCBI): domain Eukaryota; kingdom Metazoa; phylum Chordata; class Mammalia; order Peramelemorphia; family Peramelidae; genus Macrotis; species Macrotis lagotis. The sequence goes on along the minus strand of NC_133664.1, from coordinate 216,862,658 downwards.
ATATTCCTTGGTGTTTTCATTTTAGGATCCCTTTCTGGAGGAGATTGATGTATTCTTTTAATAACTATTTTGCCTTGTGGTTCCATGATATCAAGGCAGTTTTCCCTCACTAGATCCTGTAATATTAAGTCTAGACTTTTTTCTCTTCAATGTTTTCAGGATGCCCAATGATTCTTAGGTTGCCTCTCTTGGTTCTATTTTCGAGTTCAATGGTTTTACTGATGAGTTATTTTTACATTTTCTTCGATTTTTTTCAAGTTTTTGGTTTTTTTAAACAGATTCTTGTTGTCTTATGAAGTCACTAGTTTCCACAGGTTCCATTCTTTTTTTAAGAGAAGAATTTTCTTCATTTCCCTTTTGCAATTCCTTTTCCAATTGGCCAATTCTATTTTTGAAGAAGTTTTCCATTCTACCAATTGAGGATTTGTGAGAATTATTTTCCTTTTGTATTTGTCCCATTGTATTTCCCAAGGATTTTTTTTCTTGTTGTGAGATGTTAATTTTCTCTTGCAAGGTGTTCATTTTCTCTGAAGTTTCTTTTTCCACTTTTTCCAACTGATTTTTATACTCCTTCCTGATTTCTTTTAGGAAGTCTCTCTGAAATTCCTTCATTTCACTTAGATTGTCAGATTTATTGGTATATAGTGAGTTAAATAGCTCTGAATTTTTATTTTAGTTTCCTCCTTATTGTTAGTATGTTCAACTTTTTTCATTTTTGAAACTAATAATTTAGTTTTCTTTTTTTAATCAAATTAACCAAAGGTTTATCTATTTTATTACTTTTTCATAAAATCAATTCTTAGTTTTATTAATTCATTTTTTAAAATTTTGATTTTATTACTTTCTCCTTTGATTTTCAGAATTTCTAATTTGGTATTTAATCAAGAATTTTAAATTTATTATTTTTATAGCTTTTTTAGTTATCTACATAAGTCATTGAGCTTCTCTTTCTCTACTTTATTCATGTATGCATTTTAGAAATAAAAAATTTCCCATAATAATTGCTTTGGCTATATCCCACAAATTTTCACATGTCAAAAACTTGTTAATAACCTGGATGAAATTATTGACCATTTCTATGATTTGTTGTTTGATCTACTCATTCTTTAAAATAGGTTAATTAATTTTTGATTAATTTTTAATTTCCATGGCTCTTTATTACATGTAATTTTTATTGTCCCATCATCTTAAAAAGATGCATTTAATATTTCAGACTTTCTGCAACTGATTATGAGCTTTTTATGCCCTAATACATGGTCTATTTTGGGGTATGTACTACATATCAATGAGAAAAAGATATATTCCTTTCTATTCTAATTCAGTGTTCTCCAAAGTTCCATCATTTCTAAATTTTCTAAAAATTCATTCACCACTTTGACTTCCTTATTATTTATGTTTTGGAGTTTGTGGTACTCCACTAGTAAAGTTTTACTATCTATGTCTTCCTGTAACACATTTAATTACTCATCTAAGAATTTGGATGCTTTGCCACTTAATGCATATTTGTTTAATATTTATATTACTTGATTGCCTATGGGAATTTTAGGAAGATGCAATTTCCTTCCTTATCCTTTTTAATTAGATTTAAATTTGCTTTTGTTTTGGCTGATAACAGAATACCTACCCTGCTTTTTTTTACTTCTGTTGAAGTATAATATATTCTGCTTCACCCTTTTCCCTTTACTTTGTGTGTCTATCTGTCTGTTTCAAATATGTTTTTTGTAGGATTCTGGTTTGTAATTCACTCTACTATCCACTTCCATTTTATGGGATATAGTGTATATTCTCCAACATTTGTCATTTTTTTCTTTTACCAATCTTGTCAAATTGTGAGTTTTTTATAAAAATGAATTACCTAAAATTTAAAATTCTTTAACTCAATTTAATTTTTTTAATCAATAAAAATTCTTCCATCTTCCCCTACTGGTGGAAGATGGAAGAAAAACAAATTAACATCAATAAATATTCAAGTAACGATTCCCTTATTAAGTGCAATAAATATTAGTAAAGTTGCACCATGAATTTATTAACACTGTTAGGAGTGTTTTATTAGTAGTACTCTGGAATCATGATTGATCATTATATTGATCAATGTTCTTAATGCTTTCAAAATTGTTTCTTTTTGCAATGTTATTATTATTATTGGATAAATTGGTCTGGTCACTTAAATATGTATCAATTTGTGTAAGTCTCTTCTAGTTTCTCAGAAGCATCATTCTCTTATTGCACACAATATTCCATTAAATTGATATATCATAATTTATTAAGTCTAACTCCAAATGATAGGAACCCCTTTGTTTCTAGTTCATTGTTACTATAAAAGAGCTGTTTTGAATATTTATGCACATATGTGTCTTTTCTCTTTCTCTCTTTTTATATCTTTAGTATATGGTGGTATCACTTGGTCAAAGGGTAAGATTAATATAACTTTTTTGAGCACAAATTGCTTCACAAAATGACTAGACCAGGTCACAGTTCCAGTAAGGATCCATCAGTGTTGCCATTTTCCCACAACTCCTCTGACATCTTTCATTTTCATTAATGAGGTGAAACATCAGAATTGTTATAATTTACATTTCTCAACTTTTTAGTGATTTAGAGAACTTTTAATTTGACTATTTGGTAGCTTGAATTTCTTCCTTTTAAAGAATGTCTATTCATATCTTTTAGTCATTTATCAACAGGAGAATGATTATTATTTTTATAAATTTGAATCAGTTCACTTTCTATCTTGGAAAGAAAATTTTTTAACAAATTCTTGATGTAAAGATTCTCCCTGCCCCATTTGTCTAATTTCCTTCTAATTTAAGATACAGTGGTTTTTGTTAGAAAACTTCTTAATCTTATACAATCAGAATTGTTTGGGCTTTTTGGTACTTGTTTCTTTTATTTAGTGATAAATTTTTAAAGTTGAATTCTTCTCTATTCTCTAATTGTTTATATCATTCTTTATGTCTCCCATATTCAACTTTGCAATTTAATTGTATGACAATTGGTCTATAACTAATTTCTATCAAACTTCCTTTCATTTTTGAGTTTTGTCATTTGTCGAGTTCTTAATCCAGTTGGCTTCGCATATATAAAAATTAGGCTATTGTGCTCATAATGTATTGTATACCTCATCTGTTTTACTGACTAATCTGTTTCTTAATCATTACCAAATAATTTTCATATTATTGCTTTTTAGGATAATTTGAGAACTGTACTGTTAGGGTATCTTCCCATTTTTTGAAATTATTTTCCTTGATTCATATGTTCTGTTCCTCCATGAAAATTTCATTGCTATTTTTTTCCAGTTCTACAAATTAATCCTTTGGTATTTTGATTGTTACGACATTTGTTGAATTTTGTAGGCAATAGGGTTAAGTGGCTTGCCCAAGGCCACATAGCTAGGTAATTATTAAGTGTCTGAGGCCAGATTTGAACTCAGGTACTCCTGACTCCAGGGCCAGTGCTCTATCCACTGTACCACCTAGCCACCCCAATAAGACTTTTTAAACCTTTAGGATCTCACAAGCTCTCATAGTTTCATTTGATTATTGTCTCTATGCAGATACCTAGCTCTCCATCTGCTCCTCTCTCTCACTTTCTCTTGGTCTGTCTGCTTGTCTCTCTCTCTCTCTCTCTCTCTCTCTCTCTCTCTCCCTCCCTTATTCTGGTTTCTTTCCTGAATTCCAGGCCTTCATTTCCAATTATTTATTGGATATTTCCAAATGAGTTGAAATTCTTTCCCAGTGCTTGGTTTCTCTTCCCATTTGTACCAGGAGAAGAATTAGATTTATGTTTGCCTCATTTGCAAAAGAATATCCAACATTTTATTGGTGACCTTCTCTCCTATTATGCTTTAATATTATACTGCTATTTTTAAGGAGAGGTTGTGCTCCATTCCAGAACTGGCGCTATTTTTAAAAAATTACTTTCCCTTCTCCATCTTGAAATATTCCACATCATGAATGGATGGAGCTTAAAGAAAAAAAGATATTTGCTTAGGAGCAGATTAAGATTGTCTTGATAATCTCTTTCTGGTTTATTTCCAGGGAGGAATAAATTTTAATAGGAATAAAATTAAATCTTTCTGGAATGTTCCTATTGCATGGAAACTAGGAGCAGAATGAAGAGGAATGGCATCTCAGTTTTTAGCTATTGTTTGAATTGTGCTTTTTAATTAAATAATAGTTCACATTTATTTTTATAAATTTTATTTATGTTTAACTTTTACAAATACATGTTAAGAAAGCTTTTAACATTCATCTATGTGCATATGCATATTTTTAAGTCAGTAAATTTCCCTTCACCTTCCCTTTCCACTCCTCTCCCCTCAGTAGCAAACAGTCAGGTTAACATTATACATACATATTTGTGATAAGCATGTTTACAGATTAGTCATTTTTGGTGTGAGGAATTAGGATTAAAGGGAAGAGATACACAGGAAATATTTTTATAACATGTTCATCAGATTCTGGAGGCTTTTTTGTTTGTTTTGTTTTTCTTCCTCTGGATGGGGAGAGTATTGTCCATAACCTGTCTAATAGGATTGTCCAAGCTCTCTGGACTACTGAGGAGTTGTTTCCATCAAAGTTGGCCATCTCACAATGTTATTGTTAATATGTACATTGTTCTCTGGGTTCTGCTCCCTTCTCTCAGCATCAGATCTTGTAACCATCCATGCTTTATTAGAGTCTGACTGCTTTTGGTTTCTTATAGAGCAATAATATTTCATAGTATTCATGTACCATAACTTGTTTAACCATTCTCCAATTTGCCACCAAAAAGAGCTGCTATGGATATTTTGAAACGTGTGATTTTCCCCATTTTTTATCATTTTTTTATGGATATAGGCCTAGAATTGGAACTCATGACTCAAAAGGAATGAACAGTTTTATTCTCTTTGGTTATAATTCCATATTGCTTCCCAAATTGGTTGGATCATTTTACAACTCCACCAGCAATGCATTGATGTCCCAATTCTCTCACAATCTCTTCAACATTGATCATTTCCCCTTTTTCTCATCTTGGCCAATCTGATAGGTGTGAGATGATAACTCAGAGTTGTTCTAATTTGTATTTCTCTAATCAATAATGCTCTGGAGCATTTTTTCATATAATTAAATATAGCTTTAATTTCTTCATTTGAAAGTGTCTTCATATACTTTGACTATTTATCAATTGGGGAATGACTTGTAACCCTAGAAATTTAATGCAATTCTCTATATATTTTAGAAATGAGACCTTATTAGAACTCCTAGTTGCAAAGATTGTTTCCTGGCTTTCTGCTTTCCTTCTGATTTTGGCAGCATTGATTTTATTAGTGCAAAACCTTTTTAATTTAATACAGTCAAAATCATTCATTTTGAACTTTATAATGTACTCTACTTCTTGTCTGGTCATGAATTTGTCCCTTTTCCATAGATCTATGGTGTTGCCCCTTATGTATAAATCCTATACCCATTTTTTACTTTATTTTGGTATGGGATATGACATGTGGGTCTCTGCCTAGTTTTTACCATACTATTTTCTAGGTTTCCAACAATTTTTGTGAAATGGTGAATTCTTATCCTAGATCATAATGTCTTTGGGTTTGTCAAACAATAGATTGCTGTAATCATTTACTACTATTTCTTTTGAAACTATCCTAATTCATGGATCCATTTCTTTATTTCTTAATCAGTACCAGGAAGTTTTGATGACTTCTAATTGTAGTATAATTTTAGATTTGGTAGAGCTAGGCCACTTACCTTTACATTTTTTTCATCAGTTCACTTGCTATTCTTGACCTTTTGTTGCTCCAAATAAATTTACTATTTTTGTCTAGCTCAGTAAAATAGTAATTTGGTAATTTGATTTGTATGGCACTGAATAAGTAATTTAATATGGGTAGAATTATCATTTTTTATATTAGCTTGACCTGACCACGAGCAGCTGACATTTTTCCAATTATTTAGATCTGACTGTATTTGGGTGAGAAGGGCTTTATAATTGTGTTCATACAGCTTCTGGGTTTGTCTAGAGAAGTAGATTCCCAAGCATTTAAATTGTCTATAGTTACTTTAAATAGAATTTCTCTATCTCGTGCACTTGGGCTTTGTTATTCATATATAGAAATGTTGATGATTTATATGAGTTTATTTTATATCCTGTTACTTTACTGAATTTGTTAATCGTTTTAAGGAGTTTTTTAGATGATTTTCTTGGGGTCTCTAAGTATAGCATCATATCACAAAGAATGAAAGCTTTGCTTCCTGATTGCCAATTCTGATTCCTTCCATTTCTTTTTCTTCTCTTAATGCTAAAGCTAGCATTTCTAATTGTAATGGTGATAATAGGCATCCTCATTTCACCCCTGATTTTATTGGAAATGCTCTGAGTTTATTCTCATTACATGTAATATTTGTTGATGGTTTTAGATGGATACTATTTATTATATTAAGGAAAACTCCATTCATTCCTAAACTTCCTTGTGTTTTTATTAGGAATGGATGTTGTATTTTATCAAAGATTTTTTCAACACTTATTGAGATAATCAAATGATTTCTGTTGGTTTTGCTATTGATATGTTCAATTACATTGAGTATTTTTTCTAATATTGAACTATATAAATCTTACCTGATCTTGGTGTATTATCCTAATGGTAATTTGCTGTGGTCTCATTGCTAAAATTTTATTTAAGATTTTTGCATCAATATTCATTAGGCAGGTAGAACTACTTCTTCTCCTATTTTTTAAGTCAACATATAAGCATTTATTAAATACCTACTTTGGGTCATGAATTAAATTAAGATATGGCTTTTGGAAAACAAAGATGAAAAGATAAGAAATCGCATAATTTCAAAATTCCATTTCTCTATACAGTACATCATTTTCAGGGTCAAAGACTTTAAAGCTGGAAGGAATCCTAGAGGTCATCAAATCTGACTCCCTCATTTTATAGATGAGGAAAATGAGATCCAGAGAGGTTAAGTCACTTACTCTATATTACAAAACTAGTCAGTATCTGAGGCAAGATTCAGGTCTAGTCTTCCTCATTTCTTTTTCTCTTTTGGTTTATTTTATTATTACAATAATTTTGTTGTGAGAGTAAACATAAACCCCCTTCCCTCCCCCCCCAAAAAAGATGAGAAACTGCAAGAATAGTGAGAAGATTAAAAATAAACTTCAGGCTGTGTTCAGATGAATTGCCTTCTTTATCATGAGTCCACCAAAGAAGATGCTTCAATATTTCTCCCACAGTTACTATTATTAACTGTATTTCCCTCCACTCTATTTCTTCCCACTCTCATTTATTCTATTCTCTTTCTCTTTTCACCTTGTCCCTGTTCAAAAGTGTGTTGTATCTGAGTACCCTCTCCTATGATATTCCTTCTCTTCTATCACCTACTTCCCCCTTCCCTCCCCCATTCCCCCTTATCCCATTCTTTCCTCTCATTTTTCTCTATAGTAAGATAGATTTCTCTAACTGATTAAGTGTGTATGTTATTTCCTCTCTGAGCCATTTCTGATGAGAATGAAGACTCACTCATTCCCCCTCACCTTCCTCCATTCCACTCCATTAAAAAGTTTTTTCTTGAGTCATGTAAAATATCTAAACCCCTTCTTCCCCTCCTTTCTCTTCCTCCCAGTGTTTTACTTTTTTCACCCATTAACTCTGTCTTTTTACTATGTTATACCATTATATTCAACTCCTTCTTGGACCTTGCCTATATATCCTTCTTCTAACTGCTCTTATAAATGAGAAAGTTCTATGAGTTATCTGTATCTTCTTCCCATGAAGGAATACAAACAGTTCAACATCATTAAGTTCCTCATAATTAGTCCTTCTCGTCCACCCCCTCCATGGTTCGCCTGAGTCCTGTACTTGGAGATCAAATTTTCTGTTCAGCTCTGTTCAGCTCATTTTGAATATCCCCTGTTTCATTGAAAATCCATCTTTTCCCCCTGAAAGAGGATGGTCAGTTTTGCTGGGTAGTTGATTCTCAGTTGTAAATCAAGATCTTTTTCCTTCCAGAATTTCATATTCCAAACCCTACAAGACCTTAATGTAGATGCTGCCAGATCCTGTTTAATCCTGTCTAGAGGGTCATGGTAGTTGAATTGTTTGTTTCTAGCAGCTTTTAGTATTTTCTCTTTGACTTGGGAGTTTTGGAATTTGGTAGCTCTTTCAGGGAGTGATCAGTAATTTCCCTTAATTTCTATTTTATCCTCTGCTTCTAGGATCTCAGGGAAATTTTTGCTATATTATTTCTTGAAAAATGAAGTCAAGGTTCTTTTCCTGGTTGTGACTTTCGGGTAGCCCAATAATTTTTAAATTATCTCTTCTGGATCTATTTTTGAGGTTGGTTGCCTTTCCAATGAGATATTTCACATTTTTTCTAATTTGGTGGTTTTTTGGGAATAGTTTTATTTCTTCTTGAGTTCTTGCAAAGTCATCAGCTTCCTTTAGTTCTGTTCTGCATTTGAAGGAGTTATTTTCTTCAGAGAGATTTTTTTATCTCCTTTTCCAGCTGTCAAATTCTTTTTTTAAGGCATTCTTCTCCTCATTTGCCTTTTGTGTTGCTTTTCCCATTTGGCCTGAACTGATTTTTATCATATTATCTTCTTCAGTATTTTTTTTGTATTTCTTTCACCAAATTGCTGATTTAGTTTTCATGATTTATCTACATCACTCTCATCTCCTCCCAGTTTTTCCTCTCCCTCCCTTAATTGCTTTTCAAAGTCTTTTTTCAAGCTCATCAATAGCCTACACTCATTTTCTATTCCTCTTGGAGGTTTTGAGTACAGAAGCTTTGATTTTTCATCCTCTGAATCTTCCATGGGATCAAAGTAATTTTCTATGGTCAGATTCCTCTTTTTCTTTTATTTGCTCATTTCCTCAGCCTATGACTGATTTACCACATTTCCAAGGTTTTGAGGTATTTTTGGGACACCCCACTGGGACTTTAATTCCTTCAAGGTCTTATGCCACAGAATCAAGAACCCCCCAGGGATCTAGTTACTTGGCCTGGATGCACTGAGGCTGCCCATGGAACTTCTAAGTTGTCTTGGACTGGAAAATTGTATCACTTAGTCTTTCTGTGGGTTCTGTCCCTCTACATTTTGGCTAGAGTCATGTCATAATTTGATGAATTTTGGGGGTTTTTGGGAAATGAGTTTCTAGGAATTCCTGCCTTTGCACTGCCATCTTGGCTCTGTACCCCTGTGTATTCTTTTTATTTTTAACAAGACAGTTGGGTTAAGTGACTTGCCCAAGGTCACACAGATAGGCAATTATGTGTCTGAGATGGGATTTGAACTCAGGTCCGCCTGACTCCAGGGCCAGTGCTCTATCCAGTGCATTATCTAGCTGCCCCCTGTGTATTCTTTTAATGCTTATATTTTCTTCTAGCTTATCTGGACAGTTTTCCCAAAATGATGTTTTCTAGGTTCTTTTTTTCCCCATATGATGTTTTATAGGGTTTTTTTTTTATCTAGACTTTCTGGTAGTCTGATGATTCATAGATTTTCTCTCCTGGATCTATTTTTCATGTCATTTGTTTTTCCTAAAAAGTACTCTATGGTTTTCTTCAATTTTTTCAGCCTTTTTATTTTGTTTGTATAATCTCATAGTTTCTCTTTGTTCAGTTCTAATTTTTAGGGTTTTATTCACTTCAATATCTTTTGTGTTTTCTTTTTAAAGGTGTTGAATTCTCTAGCCAATTTTCTTTTTTTCCATTTTTCTTCTTCTCTTTTTTGGTTTTTAAATTCTTTTTTAAGCTCTTGTATGAGCTTTTTGGATTTGAGTCCAATTCACAGACTCTTTTGAGACTTCCGCTGTGAATGTGAATGATTTTTTTTTACTGATTTCTTCTTCTGACATGGCTTTGTTATCATATTTATTTGCAAAGTAGTTTTCTATAATGAACACTCTTTTAGATTTTGTGCTCATCTTATAGGGAGTATAGATCCAAGTTTTTTATGCTGGAGCTGGGGTCTGATCCCTGGCTTGTCTTTGACCAAGATGTTGCCTATGCAGTCCAGGCCTTGCCTTTGTAGAAGTTTATTTCTTCCTTTGTGTCCAGGTTTTACCTTAGCAGTGGTTTGTTCCCATCCAAGTCTTTTCTTTTGCCCTGGTGTTCCCAGAGTTCAGATTTTGTTTGGGGATGGGACTCTTCCTGCTAACTTTCTATCTAGCTGCCTGAACCTCTGATGTTGTCATGCTGTTGTGAACTGGACTGCATTGTGGCTAAAAACCTTCCACTGGCTTTCCGATTTTCCTGCTTCCTGGCTTTTATTTCCTCTTTTCCCCCAAAGAGACATATCTTCACTGAAGATCCTCCATGATGTCTACCATTGAAAATTTCTTTGGATTTTCTCTTTTTCTTGGTGGGATCTATAGCTTGAATATCAGTGCAGAGGCTTCATTTATCTCTGATAGGGAAAAGCTCCAGGAGTATGTTAGCTTCATGCCTCCATCTTGGCATCTGTTGACATTTATTTGAAATATAAAGGTTCATCTAGGACAACTAAGTGGCACAGTGAGTACCAGGACTAGAATCAGGAAGACTCATCTTTAAATCTGGTTCAAATTTGGCATCAGACACTCACTAGTTGTGTGACCCTGGACAAATTACTTTAACCTCTAGTAACTTTGCCAAGAAAATCCTAATAGGGTCACAGAGTTAGACGTGACTGAAATGGCTGAACAATAACCACAAAAGATTCACTTCGAATTTTCCTTACCTTGAAAGTAGGGAGTGCAAGTATTTTTATACCTATCTTACAACTGAGAAAATTGCAGCTCTAAGAGGTTAAGAAATTGATTTATCCAGATCAAGCCAATCAATCCAAATCTACTTATCCAATAAATAAGTAAAGCAATCCGTCCATTACAAGTACATTTTGAAGTGAACTTCCTCCAGGTCTTCATGTCTCAATGCTTAATTTTTTTTTTTGTAGAAAATTTTACCAATTTGTCATAAGCCCAAGGCTATTTTTTGGGCACTCTTAAATCAATCAAACTTTATAATCCCCTAGGGATCTGGGTCAATTTCATGATGACTGCCCTTTCAGAGGATACTCTCTCTATTCATTTCAATAGGTGGCATATCACAAATTTGGAAACTTTATGCCAAAAAGTATTGTTGAACTCAGTAAAAATGGGGAATCACTGGGTCATGACTATAGAATCTTGTGAAGCTTTACAAATATGTTAATTCTGTAACTTGTTCTGGTCCCCACCAACCATTCACCCCCACCCCACCTCTAATTAGTATAATAATTAAAGTTTTAAGAAGCCAGTATAAAGGCGTAATAGTAATAAATAAGATTGTAATGGAAAAATCTGGAAGTCATGTACAAACCATCCTAAAGATCAAAGGAACATTATTTACAAATTATATTATTTATTATCCCAAACCCACATCTTTATAGCATATGCTAAATCAAAGAAGACATTTAGATGCTGCTTGTCAAAGTTCTGCTCCTATGACAGACAAAATCCAGACCTCTATAGCTCCAAACAAAAAAAAAGGTACTGATAGCTTTGAGATGATTTTGATATGTTAAGGAGTTAACCTCCAAGGTGGCACACATGGTCCTGCATCCTCAAAGCACTCTTTCTTCTCCACTGGGTCCATGAGGCTTAGTGCTTCTGATTCTAACCCATGGTAACATGAATAATATTCTTTTCCTCTCTTCTTCTCCTACCTTCCCTCCCCTCCTCCTACCATTTATTTAGTTTCCTACTGAGTTTCCTGAAGGAAGACAAATGGTTTTTTCCTAAGAAGATCCTCAACCATTATAAATATGTGCACTTAAGTACAGTATCCATTATCCCAATAATCACAAGAAAACTTCAGTACAGATATGAGGGGAAATGAACTGGAGAAGGAAATGGCAAGCAACTCTAGTATCCTTACCAAGAATTCCCCAAGTAAGATTATTAAGATTTGGAACTAACTAAAAACAACTGAACATTAGCATTTATGGTTCTTCCTTAGTTGCTCTAAGGTAACAATAATTATAACACTCATTGCTTACTTTGTTAGGAATTTTCTGTCCCTTGAAAAACTGGTAAAAAATTCATATTTTATGCTGATTAATATTGAATTTGGGTCCATGAAATGCAGTTTCAAAAAAAAGAAGAGGAGGTAGAGAAGGAAGAGAAGAAAGAGGAGGAAGAGGAGGAAAGCAGGAAGAGGAGAAGAATAAGTTGAGATAATGTAGTATAGAAAAGTACACAAATGGTGGAACTGCAAACTCATCCAACCTTTCTGGAGAGCAGTTTGGAACTATGCCCAAAGGGCAACAAAAATGTCTATACCCTTTGATCCAGCAATACCACTACTGGGTCTATACCCTGATGAGATTATGAAAAAGGGTAAAAACATCACTTGTACAAAAATATTCATAGCATCCCTGTTTGTGGTGGCAAAGAATTGGAAATCAAGTAAATGTCCTTCAGTTGGGGAATGGCTTAGCAAAACTCTGATATATATATATATATATATATATGTATATATATATATATATATCACTATTGTTCTATTAGAAACCAGGAGTGATGGGAATTCAGGGAAACCTGGAGGGATTTGCATGAACTGATGCTGAGTGAGATGAGCAGAACCAGAAAAACACTGTACACCCTAACAGCAACATGGGGGTGATGTTCAACCTTGATGGACTTACTCATTCCATCATTGTAACAATCAGGGACAATTTGGGGCTGTCCGCAATGAAGAATACCATCTGTATCCAGAGAAAGAACTGTGGAGTTTGAACAAAGACCAAGGACTATTACCTTTAATTTAGAAAAAATACTGATATCTGATCTTGCTATCTCTTTTATTTCATGTTTCTTCCTTAAGGATATGATTTCTCTCTCATCACATTCAATTTGGATAAATGTATACCATGGAAACAATGTAAATATTGGCAAATTGCCTTCTGTGGGGCGGTGGAGGGAAGGAAGTAAGATTAAGGGAAAAAAACTGTAAAACAAATAAAATCTTTAAGTACCAAAAAATAAGTACACAAAACAAGGGGTCAGAAGATAAGCTCAGTTTTGCCATTGCCATTGATTATTTCTGTGATATAATTAGTTATCTGATCTGTGTGATAACTAATTTTATGAGCAGATAATGTAGGAATCCCCTATAAAGTAATGGGGTTGGACTAGATGACTTTCAAAGTTTCTTTATGCTTTAAAACTGAGATGCTAACAATTGGTTCTGAAATGTTCAGGCAAAATAAGTTACACCCACAGGGTGGCACTGTAGTTCTTTGGATTCTTGTAGAGTAGGAAACTGCTTTGTTTTTCTTTTGGGATTGAATGTCTAGAATTTGTTCCTGAGGATGTGATATTAAAAGAAAAGTTACAGAAATGCTAATGATCTCTAAAAAAAATTTTTCTCTTCAAATAACTATTTGTCAATACAAACTGTATTAAAAATAGTTTAGCCCCACAAAAATTAAAATAGAGAGTATGAATCAGGGATTTTATTTTATTTTATTTTTACATTTTTAAAATTTAAGACAATGGGGGTTAAGTGACTTGCCCAAGGTCACACAGCTACACAATTATTAAGTGTCTGAGGCCATATTTGAACTCAGGTGCTCCTGACTCCAGGGCCGGTGCTCTATCCACTGGGTCAGCTAGCTGCACCCTGTATTGGTACAATTTCAGTTATCTAAAATCCCATGAATGATAACAAGGAGAACAAGAAGAAAAACAACACATAAATATTGACCTCCTTAAAATCCAACCAATTGTTCTTATGAGAGAATACTTTGGCAAAGTGAGGAAATTCTAGTCAGAGTGATGTTCAACTGGGACTCTGCTTCTTCATACTTTTAGGGTAACTATAAAGGAACTTTGAAATTGGCAAAAGCACTGATTAGATTTTCATGCTGACCAGTGTAGCAAACCTTTTCCTATGAATGCATGTTAAATGGTTTAGAAATACATTAAAAACTATAATAAATAGAGGCCCCAAACATAACCTTGGGCTATTGCTTGAACTTCACTTTGAACTTTAGAAGCAAGTTTGGCAGGCCACAACTGATAGAAAGTAAAGGTAGTGAGGATGGTTTAGGTCATACCTTCTCTACCTGAAAAGGTCTACTGCACTAAGTAGATAAATAATATGAAGGGCATTTTGGAAAACAAATTGAAATGTGTTTGTAAAAATGAATTTCAGAAAAATTTGAGTTATTGTGTACTGCTTTTTGTATTCTTGCATTCAAGCAAACTTGAAATTATTGCATTATGCTCAAAGTGTTCTTTAAGGGATTAAAGGAAGGGAACACAGTTTTCAGTTGTGTTCAAGTCTTCATGACCCCATCTGGAGTTTTCTTGGTAAATATATGAAAGTGGTTTGTCATTTCCTTTTCCAGTGCATTTTATAGATGAGGAAAATGAAACAAATAAAGCTAAGTTGCCCAGGGTCACCCAGCCAATCCAAGGCCAAGTTTGAATATGGGAAGATGAATCTTTTTGACTCTAGTCCTGGTATTTGTGCCACCTAGCTCTCCACTATATGTCAGGCACTATGTCTTGGTTGAGAGGTGTAATGCTCATTTTAGAGTTAGGGAAGCTGAGGAAAACAGATTAAGTGATTTGCCCAGAGTCACACAGCTAGTAAGTTTCTAAAGCTAGCTTTGATCTCAACAAAACTGAATCAGTTAAAATTGGATAAAATTGTGTATTGCCCCTTCTCCCACATCTTCCTCATTTCCTAACTTTCAGATGCCTTCTGCCACTATCTGCTCCTTCACTTCTGTCTCTAGCTTCCCTGCTATCACAAAAAGTAAAACACCAAGATAAAATAAATATTAATATTTACTCACTGATCTGTGTTATATATGCAATTTTCAGTATGATTACAGTCATTTTCATAGACAAAACAGCTAAATTTACTGATTTTTAGCTTCAAATACAGGAAACACATAAGGTGAAACAGCTGTTCAATCCCTCACAAACTGGGTTGAATGCATACAATAAGTGCATGTCTATTGCTATTTCTCTTGATGTCACCAGTATAATGTTTGTAGACCCTTTTATTATATATATTCATTTTTTCTAGTCTAGATGACATTTCATATATGTGTATAAAATATTGCTGATCTTGATTTTAACCAGATCAGTACATCTGCCTCACTGAATGGGGTATCATGTGCCATTTCTATTAGGCTCATTGAGTACAAATCCTTAATTGTTGTGCCTCCACAGTCATGGAGTCCATTGCATGTCACTATCTGCCTCATAAGATTAAGTAGTTTTACTCATTACCAAGGATAAACTTTCTACTTGTTCAACCAGTTGTATTCCATCCTGTTTATCCAACAGATTTCCTCCTCTTTGTAGGGGAGGTATTGGATCTCGAGTAAGGAAGATTTATCTCCCTGAGTTTAAGTCTAGCCTGGAAAACTTATTAGCATTGTGATTTTAGGCAAGTCACTTAATCCTGTTTGTCTTAGTTCTCACTCTGTAAAATAAGCTGGAAAAGGAAATGACAAATCATACCAGTATCTTTGCTTAAGAAAGTCCCAAATGGGATCATAAAGAGTCAGACACAACTGAACAACAATAATTATTCCTACCATTTCATTTATTTTAAATCTCTCCCTGTACCCTGGCTCGTTTCTTCCGGTCAACAAACATGTCCAGGTCTCCCCATCCTGAAAATAAAAACATACAAATAAATACAACTTCTCATTTGATCCTTCCAACAATGTTAAATAATATCTCTTCTGCAAATTCTCTTTATTGCTAAACTCTTTGAGGACATCTACAATAGATGCTTCCAACAATCAGTGCTTCCACTTTCTCTTCTCTCATCTCTTTTTAACCTCTTGCAATCTGGCTTCTGACTTGATTATTTCACCAAAACTACCCTCCATATAATTAATAAAGAATTTTTTTATTGAACTAAACTTTTTGTCTATTTTTCTACATTACTACAATAGTCTTGTTGTAAAAGTAAACATAATTCCCCCCACACAAAGACAAGAAACTTCAAGAAAAATCAAGTGAAAGAAAAAAAGTGTGCTTCAGTCTTCATTCAGATACCATCAGCTCTGTCTTTGGGATGGATCACATTCTTTATCATAAGTCCATCAAGGAAGATGTTTTTTGCTATTGCTAATTGTATTTCCCTCCATCTTATTCCTCCCCATCTCCCTTTATTCTATTTTCTTCCTCCTTTCACCCCATTTCTCCGCAGAAGGATATTGTATCTGACTACTCTCTCCCATAATCTTCTCTCTCTTCTATCATCTATACCCCCCTCAACTCTTCCTGTCACCCTTTTCCCATCCCTTCCCTCTCCTTTTCTCCTGTAGGTTTTTCTTCCCTATTGAGTGTGTATGATATTTCCTTTCTAGTCATTTCCAATGAGAGTGAAGGCTCACTCATTCCCCCCCTCACCTTCCCCCTTCCACTCCATTGCAAAAGCTTTATCTAACCTCTTTTATATGAACTACCTTAGTCCATTCTACTTCTCCTTTCCCTTTATCCAAGGACATTCCTTTTTCACCCATGAACTCTATCTTTATACTATATTATAATATTATATTCAGCTCCCTCCTGTGCCTTTCTATATGTTCCTTCTGTATGCTTTAGACTCCTATATCCCATGTACTATATGCCCAGCAACACTCCTTCTAACTGCTCTTATAAATGAGAAAGTTCATATGAGTTATCAATATCCTTTTTCCATGGAGGAATACAAAGCAGTTTGACATCATTAAATTTCTCATCAGTTGCCCTTCTCATCTACCCTCTCTATGCTTCACCAGATTGCTGTACTTGAAGATCAAATTTTCTGTTCAACTCTAGTTGTTTCAACAGGAAAGTTTGAAACTCTCCTATTTCATCAAATGGACATTCAATCTTTTCCCTTGAAAGGATGTCCAGTATTATTGGGTAGTTGATGCTCAGTTGTAATCCAAGCTCCTCTGTCTTCTGGAATATCATATTCCAATCCCTATGAGCCCTTAATGTAGATGCTGCTAAAGCCTGTGTAAACATGACTATAGTGTCACAATATTTGAATTTTTTCTTTTCTTTCTGCCTGCTTGAAATATTTTCTTCTTGATTTAGGAGTTCTGGAATTTGGCTATAATATTCCTGGGAGTTTTTCCTTTTAGGATGTCTTTCAGGAGGTGATCAGTGTATTCCTTCAATCTCTATTTTACCTTCTGCTTCTAGAAAATCAGGAAAATTTTTCCTGGAGAATTTCTTTAAAAATGAAGCCCAGGCTCATTTCCTGGTCATGACTTTCAGGTGGCCCAATAATTTGGAAATTGTCTCTCCTTGATCTGTTTTACAGGTCAGTTGTTTTTCCAATGAGATATTTCACATTTTCTTATAATTTTTCATTCTTTTGTTTTGATTTATTATTTCTTGATTTCTCACAGCATCAGCAGCATCCCTTAGCCCCATTCTATATTTGAAGGAATTATTTTCTTCAGAGAACTTATTTATCTCCTTTTTCATCTGGCCAATTCTACTTTGTAAGATTCTTCTCCTCAATGATCTTTTTTGCACTGTCTTAATTCATTCCATGCTTCTCTGGAATCTGATCATTTATGGTTTCTTATAGTACAATAATTTTCCATAATATTCATATATTTACTCAACCATTCCCCATTTGATAGGCATCCCCTCAATTTCTAATTCTTTGCCACTACAAAAAGAGCTGCTATGAATTTTGGAACATGTGAAACTTTTCCCATTTTTTACAACTTCATCTGAATATAGGCCTAGAATTGGAATTGCTGGGTGGAAGGGTATGATTAGTTTTATTGGTCTTTGAACATAGTTCCATATTTTTATCCAGAATGGTTGGATTGGTTCACAACTCCACCAGCAATGCCCAAATCCTCCCACTCCCACAATCTCTCCAATATTGATCATTTTCTCTTTTTTTCTCATCTATGCTAATCTGATAGGTGTGAGGTGATACCTTACAGTTGTTTCAATTTGCAATTCTCTAATCTATAATGGTTTAGAGCATTTTTCATTTGATTGTATATAGCTTTAATTTATTCATTTGAAAATTTTTTATTCATAACTTTTGACCATTTATCAATTGAAGAATGATTTGTAACCTTATAAATTTGATACAATTCTCTACATATTTCAGAAATGAGACCTTTATCAGAACTCCTAGCTGTGAAGATTTTTTTCCAGCTTTCTGCTTTCCTTCTGATTTTGGCAGCATTGATTTTATTAGTGCAAAACTTTTAAATTTAATATAATCAAAATCATTCATTTTGCAATTTATAATGTTTTCTTATTTTTTACTTATACTTATAATGTATACTTATTTCTTACTTTCCATAAATTTGTTCCCTTTCAATAGATAAATTCTAAATTATGTACACATTTTGACCTTATTTTGGTATAGAGGGTTAGATGTGGGCCTATAATTTTCTTTGTTTTGGTTCTTCTTGTTTTAAGTATCAGCACCATATTGGTGGCATGAAAGGAATTTGGCACAACTCCTATTTTTCAAAATTGTTTATGTAAAATAAGAATTAATTTTTCCTTAAATGTTTGGTAGAATTCACTTGTAAATCTATCCAGACATGGAGACTTTTTCTAAGAGAGTTATTTGAGAGTTTCTTCTATTTCTTTTTCTGAAATGGAGTTGTTTAAGTATTTTATTTCCTCTTCTATTAATCTGGGCAGTTACTTTTTTTGTAAATATTCATCCATTTCACTCAAATTATCAAATTTATTGGCATACAATTGGGCAAAGAAGTTCTGAATTATCTCTTTAATTTCCTCCTCATTGGTGGTTAGTTTGCCCTTTTCTTTTTTGTTGCTAGTAATTTGAGTATCTTCATTCTTTTTTTATTAATCAAATTAACTAAAGGTTTTCCTATTTTATTGGTTTTTTCTTTATTAATCTCTCCTTTGATTTTTCAGAATTTCTTTTTTTCTTTATTTTTTCTTTAATATTTATTCTCATTTTGTGCAAATAATTTTTTTATACATTAATAAAATATTGTTTAGGAGTAAACAAAATACCCCCTCCCCACATAAACATAGACTTGCTTGAGTGATAAAGTAAAGGGGAGAGAAAAAAAATTAAAATTAAAAAAATAATAGTAATAATTGTAGGTATGGCCAGCTGGCACAAATGATGGAGCACCAGCCCTGGAGCCATGAGCACTTGAGCCCACATCTGGCCCTGTATACCCAACGATCACCCAGCCATGTGATATGCAAGCCACCCCAACCCCACTGCCCTGCAAAAACCCCCCAAAATAAAAAAAAGACCTAAAACAAAATAAAATAGTAATAATAGTAGGGGTGGCTGGGTGGTGGACAGAGCATTGGCCCCTGAGCCAGGAGCACCCAGGTCCAAATCCAGCCTCAGACACCCAACAATCACCCTGCTATGCAGCCCCAGGCAGGCCACCCAGCCCCATTTGCCCTGCACCCCCCAAAAAATAATAATAATAAAAAATGTGCTTGAGTCTTTGTTCCAACACCAACAACTCTGTCACAGGTGGATCACATTCTTTATGATAAGTCCATGGCAAAAGTTACTTCCATATTTTTCCACTGTTGCCATTGCTGATCGCAACTCCCTCCTTTTGTATCTCTCCACAACCATGTACTATATTTTCTCTCTCCTTTCACTCTGACTCTGCTGTAGGGTAGCTGAGTGGCACAGCAGAGAGACCCCTGGCTCTGGGGCCAAGAGGCCCTGAGCCCCCATACCACCCCTTAGGCCCAGCATCCACCTGGCCCTATGGTCTCAGACAGGCCTTCCAATCCCAGCCCCTTGCAAGTAGTAAAAAAGAAAATGTTTTATATCTGACCATTCTTCCCCCATGCTCCATCCTCTCCTCCATCACTCACATCCCCCCCTTCCCCCTATCCCCCCATCTCCTTCTTACTCCAGATGCCTATACCCCATTGAGTATATATGCTGTTTCCTCTCCTAACCACCTCTGATGAGAGCAAAGATTCCCTCATTCCCCCTTGCCTTCCCCCCTTCCATATCATTGCAATAGCTCATTGTAATAAAGAAAAATCTTATTATATGACATATCTTGGCCTATTCCCCTTCTCCTTTTGCTTTCTCCCATCACATTTCCCTTTTTTGCTATTGACTCCATTTTTACACCATATTTGATCTTCAAATTCAGCTTTCTCCATTGCTTCAACTATAAAAGCTCCCTCTACCTGTTCTATTAACTGAGAAGGTTCATATGAGTATTATCAGTGTCATTTTTCTATGCAGGAATACATGCAGTTCATCATCAAGTCCCTCATATTTTCCCCTTCTCCTCCAATCTCTATGCTTCACCCAAGTCCTGTATTTGAAGATCAAACCTCCTGTTCAGCTCTGGCCATTCCAACAGGAACATTTGAAATTCCCCTGGTTCATTGAAAGTCCATCTTTTTCCCTGGAAGAGGACATTCTTTTTGCTGGGTGGTTGATTCTCGGTTGCATTCTAAGCTCTTTTTTGCCTTCCGGTATATTATATTCCAAGCCCTATGAGCTTCCAGTGTAGTTGCTACTAAGTCCTGTGTCATCCTGACTGCAGCTCCACGATATTTGAACTGTGTCCTTCTGGCTGCTTGTAATATTTTTCTCTTTGACTTGGGAGTTCTGGAACTTGGCTATAATATTCCTAGGGGTTGGTTTTTTGGGATCTCTTTCTCTGGGGGATCGGTGGATTCTCTCCATTTCTATTTTGCCCTCTGCTTCTAGAATATCAGGGCAATTTTCCTGTAGTAATTCTTTGAAAATGATGTCAAGGATCATTTCCTGATCATGACTTTCAGGTGTTCCAATAATTTTTAAATTATGTTTCCTAAGTCTGTTTTCCATATCAGTTGTTTTTTCAATGAGATATTTTACACTTTCTTCTAATTTTTTATTTTTTGGGTTTTGAAGTATTGATTCCCGATTTGTGGTAAATTCATCAATCTCCCTGAGTTCTACTCTTTTTCTGAAGGATTTGTTCTCCTCAGAGAGTTTTCTTATCACTTTTTCCATCTGACTAATTTTTTTTTTTAAAGCATTCTTCTCCTCAATAACTTTTTGTACTGTTTTATCCATTTGACCTAAGCTGGTTTTTAGCATGCTATTTTCTTCAGCATTTTTTTGGCTTTCCTTGACTAGGCTGCTGACTTCATTTTCATGTTTTTCCTGCATCTCTCTCCTTTCTTTCCCCAGTTTTTCTTCTAACTCCCTCATTTGATTTTCAAAGTCTTTTTTGAGCTCTGTCATAGCCTGAGCCCAATTTCTGTTTTTCTTGGAGTCTTTAGATGCAGGAGCTTGTGCTTCCTCATCTTCAGACTGAGTATTTTGATCATTCTTGGGCTTATGAGCAAAATATTTCTCAATGGTGTTCCTCTTTTTTCTCTGCTTGCTCATTTTCCCAGCTTAAACCTGTTTTTGAGGTGCTTCCTGAGCTTTTGGGACATTCCCACAAGGATCTCAATGTGAGAGGCTCTGTCCTCCCTCCTGGTCTGTGAATGACCATAAGCACCCCTCTCTGCCACGGGGCTGAGGTGCGGGGGCCCTGCTGTTCTATGGGGGGCCCTAAACTGTGATCAGGATCTGAATGTGGTCAGAGCCCCAGAGTCCTGTTCCTGGGACTGAGCTTGGCAGTCTCTCTCTCTCTTCACTCCCCTCCCTAGGTTCAATGGGCTCATGCCCTGGAGGCTCCTGCTTACCAACTCCTCCTGCTTCTGTTTCCTGGACCTGGGCTGAGGTGGCCATGTTGCTCTCTGTGTGCCCTGAGGGCTGGGCTTCACGTGCTTGTTCTGGAAGAGGTGCCCCACTGTTCCCCCAATTTGTGCCTGGTTCTCCCCAGGTTGTAGCTCAGGAAACTCCCCCTTGCATCTCCCAGAACCCTGGGGCTACCTCCGTGAGCTCTGGCGGGCCACCCCTCCGGCTAGCCGTCCCTCCAACCCCAGGGAGCAGAGTCTTTCTGCTATTTTCCAGGTTACCTTGAGTAGGAGAACTGCCTCCCTGGGTCCCTCTGTTGGTTCTGTCTCTTGAAAATTTAGTTAGAGTCCTTAGCTTATGAGTTTTATGAGAGAACACCTAAGACAGGATACGTTCTTGTCGCCATCTTGGCTCTGCCCCCAATCGATTTTTCAGAATTTCTAATCTTTAATTTGTTCTTTTTCTAGGTTTTTTAGTTGCAGACCCAGTTCATTGATCTTCTCTTTCTCTATTTTATTCATATACACATTTAGAAATTTTTCCCTTAAAACTGACTTGACTGCATCTCATTAAATTTGGTATGAAATCTCATTGTTATAATTTGCTTTGAGATAATTATTATTTCTACAATTTGCTGCTTGATCCACTCATTCTGTAAAGTTGTTATTTAATTTCCAATTAATTTTTGGTTTATCTTTCTTTGGCTGTGTTACATGTAATTTTTATTGCAACATGGTCTGAGAAGTATGCATTTATTATTTCTGCCTTTCTGCATTTGGTCATGTGATTTTTATGTCCTAGTACATGGTCAATTTTGGTACAAGTGCCATGTACTGCTGAGAAAAAGGTATATTTTTTTCTATCCTAATTAAGTTTTCTCCAGAGGTCTATCATATCTAAGTTTTCTAAAATTGCGTTCATCTTCTTAATTTTCTTCTTGCTTATTTTGTGGTAGATTTATCTAGTTCTGAGAAAGGGAGTTTGAAGTTCTCCATTATTAGAGTTTTACTGTCTGTGTCTACTTGTAATTCA
This sequence comes from Macrotis lagotis, assembly GCF_037893015.1. Classification (NCBI taxonomy): domain Eukaryota; kingdom Metazoa; phylum Chordata; class Mammalia; order Peramelemorphia; family Peramelidae; genus Macrotis; species Macrotis lagotis. The sequence goes on along the minus strand of NC_133664.1, from coordinate 216,839,952 downwards.
CTCAACTTTTCCTCTAGGTACATATATGTTTAATAATGATATAGATTCTTTACCTATGGTGCCTTTTAAGAAGATATAGTTTCCTTCCTTATCCCTTTTAATGAGATCAAGTTTTGCTTTTGCTTATCTGAGATCAGGATCACTACCGCTGATTTTTTTTACTTCAGCTGAAGCATAATATATTTTGCTACATCCTTTTACCTTTATCTGTATGTATCTCTCTGCTTCATCATATGTGTTTCTTGTAAGCAACATATTGAAGGATTCTGGTTTGTAATTCATTCTGCTATCTGCTTCCATTTTATTAGAGAGTTCATCCATTCATATTTACAGGTAGGATTACTAATTCTGTATTTTCCCTCCATGCTATCTTTCCCCATTTATATTTTTCCTCTTTCCTTTCCTCTTATTCCTCCTCACCAAAGTTTTACTCCTTTTCCCCTTTAAATTTTCTTTAAAAATTTAAGTTTCAGTTTAAGTTTCAGTTTATTTTCACTTTATGCCTTCATCTTCCCTTTTATCAGTGCCCTCTTTCCTTTTCTTTCCCCTCTCCCATCCATGAGAATATATTATATTCCTTCTCTGGGACAAATTTATTGACTAGAATTTATTCAGTGTTCACACTCTCCTTTCTCTCTAAAATTAAAGATCTATGTGCCTCTTCACCTGGTGTTATTTATTACTCAAATACTATCAATCAGGTATCGTCAATCACAGCTTGATTAATTGATTGCTTGAGAAGCCCAAAGTACAATCTCAGATTGATTTTCAAACTTGTTTATTTTATCTTTTATGTTGTCCTCTAGTTTTAATTAAGTATTTTCTTACTCTTTTCCTTTTTAACATTGTTGTTGTTTATGTTGACATCTCTGGTGTAAGAAAGCTCTCTATCATGCATGTTTCATCATTAGTCCTTTGAAATCATAGCTAGTCACTGATAAGAGTTCTTAATCCTATCAAATTATGTCTTTGCCATATTGTTGTTATTGTAAATAAAGTTCTCCTCTTATTTTCTCTATATTAGTCCTCACAAGTCTTTTCAGGTTTCCCTGAAACCCTCCTTTTTTATCACTTCTTAGGACATAATAGAATTCTGTTATATTCATACTTTTACTTAATCTATTCCCCAATTGATGTGCATAGAATCCCATTCTTTGTCATCTTCAAAAGAGCCACAAATATTATTCAATATGTTTAGGGTTTAATTTGCTTAGTACTAATCTTCCTTTAAATTACCCTCTCTCTAATTATCCCATCTCTCTTTTTTAATTTCCTTTTCCTATTCTTTTCCTATTAAAGCATGTCAGCAGCATAATTATGTATGTATGCTCATTTTTCCACACTTTAGTAGTACAGATGAAAGTGAAGTTGAGCATAAAATGCTGCTCACCAAACCCTCATCTTTGCATATAAAGATGTCTACTTGCACACCTTATTTGCATGAACTAATTTTCTAATCTTCCTTTACTTTTCACCTCCACATATTCTTCTTCCTCTCTAAGGACCACCAGATTATAACGTAACTATTTCCAGGACTTCTCTAATTAGACTCCTGCTGTAATCGTTGATGTTGATAAAGTTCAAAGAGCACACATTGTCCATAATATTCCCATAAAAGAATGTCAGCAGCTTATCCTTGTTATGTCTTCATTTGTGTTAACCTTTTTATGTTTCTCTTAACTCCTTTAATATTTCTACAATCTTCCTCTTTTCGTTTTGAATATTTGGAAGTCCTTTGTTTCATTAAACATTCATTTTTCCCCTTGTAGGATTTACTCAGTTCTGCTGCATTAGTTATATTTGGCTATAAATCTATACCTTTTGCTTTCTGGAACATCACACTCCAAGCTTTTTGCTCCTTTATGGTAGTGGCTACTACTATGACTATTTGTGACCAACCTGTGGTAGATCATTATAACCTTATTTTGGTCTAATAAGTTACAGTCAGACAAATTGTAATTTGACTCTACCTTAGCCATATCATTTTGGTCCTCCTTAAGAATAGAGGAAAATAACCAACCAATGGCTACTACATTATGTTTGATCCTATGACCCTTGGTACTTTAATTCTTTCTTATTGGATGCATTGCAGTGTTTTTTCTTTTCTTGATCAGGAGGCAATTGCATCTATTTCTTAGTTATCTAGTAAATATAAATAGCCCCTCAGATTCTTAATATAATAGGAATCACATAAAGAATAAAATAAGAGAAAAGTAATTTTTAATGTTTTGACGATATTAAATGAAGGGGGGAATGGAAAAGAAAAGAATTGCAAAAGAAGAAGATGAAAGGTGGGAAGGAATTATTCCACATTATCAACTTTGCCAGTAGAAGACTATACAGGAGTGGAGTATAGAAGGAAGTAGTGAGATAAGGAATTTCTGAACACAGAAAACAAAATTTCAGCTAAAAACAACTCTAGATACAATTTTATTCTGGAAACTTTAAGATAGTTGTTATATTTAATAATTTAAATGACAATAAATTATCTAATCAACCAGGAGAAATACCTTCAAATATGAAAGAAAGATCTTTATAGTAACACAAGATTATTCTGTATCCTCTATAGAAAAGAATGGAATAAAAATGGAAGACCAAAGGAGTGCGAGATGCAACCCTAGATGGTATATCCTGAAAACTTGTGCCTAATTATTAGTGGGGGGGGGTGAGAAAAGGACATTTAATTTTTTAAAAAGAGGCATTTGAAGAATTCTTGCAGAGAAAATAACATCTGGGGAAAAATTGTTTTAAAATAATCCAAAGAAATACAAGAAGGATAAACAAATACAGTTACTAAATTATCTCAGAGGAAAAAAGAAAGAAGAAAAATGTAACTATAAAGTCTGCAATAACAAAACAATACTAAGAACTTCAATAGCCACAAAATAAAAATGCAGAAAATGCTGAAAAACTTTTTTGCCTAAATGGACAAAAAGTAATGTGTGAAAACAAAAGTCAATTAGAAAAAGAGTTGGTGAAGGAACAGGCCTGAAACAACTAGACCTCACACACACTTAGCTAGAATTGAATTAACTTTTTTGTGATACTAAACTACAGCATGGTATAATATAGACTATAGCAAGGTGTGAGCCAAGGGAAAAAGATGGAAGTGGGAGAGAATATGTAATGTACCCTGATCAAGTTAACAGTGACAATGAAGGAAACAATAGTTCTGTAGTTTTTCAAAAGGAGAGTCCATAGGACAATGGGTGGGGAGTTAAAAGAAAGGAGTAAAAAAAGGAAGAAAAAAGAAAAATATATGCATGATGGAAAGGAGTTACACTGAATAATAGTCCTGTGGGAAAAAAAAGATATTTTATAATAAGGATAGGAACCTTACAATGAGTATAATCTTCAGGAATTTATTGCTTAAAGAGACCACTCTTCCAGTTCAAGAAAAAGGAAATCAGAGTGCCTTGGGAGCAACTGGCATCTAGAAGAGTGGGTGGTCATGGACTCTTAGAAATTTTATAGTTAAAAAAGTTAATTGGGAAGAGTAAAGGGTAATAAAGAATTGCATCCTCGGAGATATATGTGTGTGATGAATGGAAAAACCTGAGTTTCTATGTAATTTATAATAAATTTTTAATTAGACTAGTTAATATAATCAATCAATTCATAGTCAGTGGTTTCTCTTGGTAATCAAAGATAAAATCGTGGAGAAGCTAATAGTCTTAATATACTTTTGGAAAAGGGGGTGCTTCTGATAAGTAAAAATCAACCCCAATTGGTGTATATTTTAATTGAGGAGGGAGGCTTGCCTAGTGAAAAGTGAAATTCAATCACCTCCAACAATCATAGATCATCTGATTTCTTTTCTCCTTCATGAACTGTGTTACACTAAATTGCAAAGGAGTGGTGCAAGGACATGGGCTTACTTCCTAAGACCAAGAATTCCCCTAGATTAGATTGTGTTTACACTTTATTCTGAAGTAAATTTTCTTAGTTGGGTGGAGTCTTCTCCAAGATTGAACAGAACTTGTTTTTAGGATTATAGCAATTCAGAGACAGGTTGACTGACCTACAATAGCTGAATGAGGAAATAAAGAGGAAAAAATTCTTAATTCTAATTTAATAATTATTGTTAAAATGATAGCAAAATAAAATTTTCTCATAGGTAAATTCATGCCATGAGGCAACACTTTGTCACCAGCAAGAATTACAATTCCAAGAATGATTAAAAAAACCAAACAGATAAGTAGGACAGGTGAAAAGATCTGTTGGGCAATATATAAGAAAATATTTATAAGAGATCATCTTTCTTGTCTCCTAAGAGAGCTGTATGTGGATCAAGAAGCAACAGTTAGAATGAAACATAGAATAACTGATTGATTTAAGATCGAAAAGGACTATGACAAAATTCTGCATTTTCACCTTCCTTATTTAACTCCTATGCAGAGTACATCATATGAAATGCCAGTCTGGGTGAATCAAAACAGGGATTAAGGTTGCTGGGAGAAATATCAACAATTGCAATATGCATATATACCACTCTGATGGTAGAAAGTGAAGATGATTTAAGATGTCTCTTAAAGAGAGTAAAAGAGGAGAGCATAAAAGCTGCCTTGAAGCTTAACATAAAAACAAAACCTCCCAAAACACTAAGATCTTGGTAACTGGTCTCTCCACTTCCTGGCAAATAGAGGGAGAAGAAATTAATTTAGTGGTTGATGTAAATTTTGTATTCTTGAACTCATAGATAACTACAGATGGTAATTGCAACTATGAAATTAAAAAAAAATTCGGGAAAAAAATCTATGGCAAATCTGGACAGCCTACTAAAAAGCAGAAACATCATCTTTATGTAGACAAAGGTTCATAGTGTTAAGATTGTGGATTTTTTCAGTAGCAATGTATGGCTGTCAGAATTTTACATTAATCTGTGGCTGAGCACTACAAAAATCAATGTTTTCAAATTGTGATGCAGTCATCAAATTGTGGTGAAAACTTCTGAGAGTTACTTGTCAGCAAGGAGGTCAGATCAGTCAATAATTAAAGATATTAATTCAGGGTGTTCACTAGAAGATCAAATACTGAACCTGAAAAAAATTCAGAACCCATTGGGAAAGACCCTATTGTGGGGGAAAATGGAAGGAGACAGCAGAGGAAATGAACATAAATTTGAACAGACTTTGCAAAAGTAAAAGAGTAAACTGGGTAAAAGGAAAAGAGAAATTTGTACTTTTATTTCACTCAGTTAAGTCCTCATGTAAAATATATTTCTTTTCCTCCTTTTCAACTTGTTTTGTTAATTTTAAAGTTTACTCTGACTTTTTCTTAAAATTTTTTTTGATTGATGATCCTTACACTAATTTACTACTTCTTTAATCTCTGTATATTTCATTGAATTAAAGCTTCTCTTGTTCATAATGTGGTTCTTTTAAATGTAGTTTGAATCTAAATAAAAACTTAAAAAGTATAGACACAAGGATTGCATAAGGGATATATCTTCTGCTCACAGATGTAAAATATATATGATGCATAAGATCTATTTCCCTTCTAATTTTTGATGGGAATTATTTTAATATTAAATAGTATTCAATATTAACTAAAACTTAATGTTAATAAATAATATTGATTAGTCACATTCATTTAGAATGTATTCTGTATTGTGTGAACATGTTGATTTAAATCTAATTTCTATCAGTAATTTTTTAATATCATAAAAACATGTATCCAAAACAATAAATCTTCTTGGCAATTTGGATATACTAGGAACTTTCTCAATAAATAATAACAAATAATAACAAATAATAAATAATAACAAAGATGCCTTCTTTCTCCACTTTTATTTAATAAGGTTCTGGATATGCTAGTAATCGCAATGAGAAGAGAAGAAATTAAAAGAATAAAAGTAAAGGTAAAGGTAAAAACAAATAGGTAAAGAAGAAGCAGAACTATTCCTATTTTCTGATTATATAGTTACTTAGAAAATCCTGAGAAATCAGAAAAGATACTATTCAAGACAAAGTAAGGTTGTAGGCTACAAAATAAACTCAAAAATGAATGTCATTTTGATATGATAATATTGAAGGGGCAATAATAAAAATTAGAAATCCCACTTCAAAGAACTACAAAACTGAAAATATTTGGAAATCAATCTACCAAAGAAGGCAAAATACTGATATAGGGTCAATTACAAAATGCTCCCTAAAATATATATTAAGAACTTAAATAACTGGAGAAATATTTATTACTTATAACTTTAAAATTTGAAATTTGAAATTACTTAGCAAAGAAATCCTATTCAAGTAAAAACTACTGAAAAAACTGGAAAAATGACTGAGAAATTAGATTTAAATCAACATGTTCACACAATACAGAATACATTCTAAATGAATGTGACTAATCAATATTATTTATTAACATTAAGTTTTAGTTAATATTGAATACTATTTAATATTAAAATAATTCCCATCAAAAATTAGAAGGGAAATAGATCTTATGCATCATATATATTTTACATCTGTGAGCAGAAGATATATCCCTTATGCAATAAGGGATAGTAGCAACTATAAAAGAAAATATAGATAACTGATTACCTGAAAGTGTTCATTGTTATATGAAAGTGTTAATTATTATAATCTGTTAAACTATCTATATTTATATTTAGATATATAGATATAGTAATTGTTTAAATATCTTGAATACCAAATGGACAAATATGATGCAAAAATTTTTTTCTCATTTAGCCATTTCTTTTCAGATAGTTTAACAGATTATAATAATTAAAACTATAGCAATAGTGGACAATGCTCCCGAGATTTCCTGGTCACCAATGGAGTGAAACAATCATATATTCTTGCTCTTTAGCATGATGTTTTCAGCCATGTTATCAAATACCTTCACTGAGGAGAAACACAGCATCAAGGTCAGCTACTGCATGGATGGTAATTTCCTCAACTTGAAAAGGCTACAAAGTGAAGGGAATGTTGGCGTATGATTTACTGTTTGCAGATGACTGTGCACTCAGTGTAGCTTCTGAAACTGAGATTCAGCAAAGTGATTCTCTCCTGTTTATGCTAATTTTGTTCTAACAATTAACCCCAAGAAAACACAGTTGCTCCATCAGCCAGCGAGGTACACATTGGTAATGAGATTGACACATGAATTGTCAGAGATAACTCAGTAATTTGGAGGTTTCTAACAGTATGGGAGAGAGGGTGTAAGACTGACCACAAAACTGAAGGTCTACGGAGCTGTTTTGCTGACCTCATTGTTGTATGCCTTGAAACCTGGACAGTCTACTAGTGCCATGTCAGGAAACTGAATCACTTCCATTTAAATTGTCTTAGGAAGATTCTGAAGATCACCTGACAGGAGAAAATACCAGACACTGAGGTTCTTTCTCGAACTAAACTGCCTAGGATTCCAACATTATTACAGAGAGTGCAACTATGATGGGCTGCCAGAAGTATGCTTGCCAAAAAGACTCTTTTATGGAGAACTCACACAAGGCAAGAGCTCACAAGAGGATCAGAAGAAGTGATACCAGGACACTCTGAAGGTCTTTCTTTAAGAACTTTAGAATTGATTGTACAGCATGGGAGACAAAGGCACAGGACCATCCACCATATCATGCCTTCTTCAATGAATATGCTGCATTCAATGAGATGGCACAATTGAAATAGCTCAAAGGAAACATGATATATGTTAGAGTAAATGCTCCAGGTATTCACATGGACTATTTTTACCTTACCTGTGGTAGAGCACTCTGAACACACTGTAATTTGTTTCAAATATAATGATATCATTTTGGTCTTCTTCAATAACAAAAGACAAGTATATGATATGTGTATATGTAAATATATTCACCTAATTAAGCAACTAGGTCACATTAATCTATAAATTTCTCTGTTTCTTTACCTGTAATATAGGAAAAATATGATACTTACCCAGATCTCTATGTATCTTCTTATAGTCCTGGGCATAAAGGCATCCTCCAGTAGCCAGACCACCACATGCTTCAGAGTTTTCCCAGGGAAATTCAAAAATACCCCACTGGCCTCAGCTTATGCCAGACAACAGCACTAGTACCCCCACTCAGGGCCAGGTAAACTGCCCAACCCTTATGGCTCCTAGCAATGCTAGATACAACCCATCACACTCCCTCAGTTCAGTATCAAACACAAGGGTCCTCTGTGAGGAATATTAGTGCAGCTCCTGGCATAAGAAACCAGAGACAATGCCCCTTCTACCTTGGGAGCAGTGCCCAAAATTAAAAGAAAGGAAAAAACGCCTCCTCTAAAAAAATGGTGAGCAAAAAGAATATGAGCATGGAAAGTTATGGTGACAGAGAACACCAAGAGACAAACTCAGAAGAAGAAGAGAAAAATATCAAAACATTTATGGACAAAATTCCAAAGAAAAATGGGAAGTGAGCTCAAGCCCAGAAAGAACTCATGGAAGAGCTCAAAAGGGGCTTAAAAACCATAAAAGAGAAGAAGAAAATAAATGGGAAAATAAATGAGAGTAAGGCAAGAGAATTATGAAAAAAGTCAACAGCTTGGAAAACTGCTTAAAAAGCAGAATTGATCAAATGGAAAAGGAGATACAAAAATCCACTGTGGAAATTGGCATTAAAGAATTGGCTGGGAGATCGTTTCTAAGATGGTCTTCATTACCTAATGGTATTCAGTAAAATCCCAGAGAAATAAAACTGTGCTTAATCTTTTTTTAGGTTTTTGCAAGGCAAATGGGGTTAAGTGGCTTGCTCAAGGCCACACAGCCAGGTAATCATTAAGTGTCTGAGGCTGGATTTGAGTTCAGGTACTCCTGACTCCAGGGCCAGTGCTCTATCCACTGCATCACCTAGCTGTCCCATGTGTCTAATCTTAAAAAAAAAAAAGATTTGGTCAAATGTAAAAGAAAGTACAGAAGTTAAGGAAAATAACACATTATAAATTAGAATTGGGCAAATGGAAACTAATAACTCTATGAGACAACAAAAATCTATCAAATTCTAAAGAATGAAAAAATAAAAGAAATGTAAAATAACTTATGGGGAAAATTGATCCAAAAATCACAGGTTTACTTGAGAGCCATAATTAAAAAGGAGCTAGACAGTATCTTTCAAGAAGTTCAAGGAAAACTGTCCTGATGTCCTAGAACCAGAGGAGAAAATACGAATTAAAATGATCCATCAATAACCTCAGGAAAGAGATTGCAAAATAAAAACTTCAAAGAACATTATAAACACATTTCAGAACTCTCAGAAGGAACAATACTACAAGTGACCAGAAAGAAACAATTCGAATATTGGGAAGTCACAATCAGGATAACACAGGTCTTGGCAGCTGTGCTATTAAAGGATTCTAATCCTTTAATTGTGTTCATGGAACACAATATTCCAGAAGGCAAAAGAGATAAAATTACAACCAAGAATCACTTACCAACAAAAACATAAACATCAAGGGGGAAAATAATCATTTAATGCAGTACAAGGATTTTAAGCTTTTGTAAAGAGATAAGAACTAAACAAAAGATTTGACCTATATCAAGACCCAAGAGAAACATAAACAGGTTAAAAAAAGGAAAAGAAACATGATATTCAATACAACTAAAGTGTTTACAATCCTTCATGGGAAGATAATACATGTAATTCTTAAAAATTGTATCACTAGTAATATAGCTAGAAGAAATATACATGGACAGAAAGTATGGGAATAAGGGAAATTTAAAGAAATGACATAAAAATAATTAAGAAATAAAAAAAGAATAATACAGAAGGAAGGTGGGAGTAAATAGTAAATTATTTCACATACAGAAATGCAAAAGATCCATTACAGAGGAGGGGAAGATAGGAGGTTAAGCAATGAACATCATTTGAGTCATACTCTCAAAGACCTAATAATATACACAATCTGTTGAATACACAAATCTATCTTACCCAATAGGGAAGTAGGAAAGGAAGAGATTAAATAAAGGGCAGGTTTGAGACTGACAAAGGAAGGGCAGATCAGGAGAGGTGCAGACAGAAGCAAAGCAATGGTGAGGATGAAAGGAAAGAGGACAAACTGGAGGAAAAATAGGATGAAAGGAAATACACAAGTAGCAATCATAACTGTGAAAGTGAATAGAATTTTATTCATAAAATATTCATAATTCCCATAAAGCAGAAGCATATAGCCAAATGGATCAAAGACAAAGGATATGTTGTTTATAATAAATACATGAAGCAGAGAGACACATACATGGTAAAGGAAGGTGCTTGAGCAGAGATTTATTATGCTTCGACTGAAATAAAACAAGCAGGAGTAGCAATCCTGATCTCAGATAAAGTCAAAGCAAAAAGAGGTCTAATTAAAATAGATAAGGAAGGAAACTACAGCTTGTTACCATAGACAATAAAGCAATATCATTACTAAACATATATGCAAAAAGTGTTATAGTATTCAAATTCTAAGAAGTTGAATGAGTTACAAGAAGAAACAGACAGGAAAACTAGACTAGTGGGAGGCCTCAACTGTCCCCTCTCAGAATGTGATAAATCAAACCAAAAATTAAAGAAGAAAGCAACAGGAGGTAACTGGAAGAATTCATGACCAAATAAGAGATAGAGCAGATTATAAAATATAAAATAGAAAATTTTGATTGTATTACATTAAAAACTTTTGCATAAACAAAATTAATACAACTAAAATCAGAAGAAAAGCAGAAAACTGAGAAACAATCTTTATAGCAAATGTCTCTGATAAAGGCCTCATTTCTCCAATATATGGAGAACTATATCAAATTTATAAGAATATAAGCCATTCCTCAGTTGATAAATGACAGTTTTCAAAGAAGTCAAAGCTATCTATATACATATGAAGAAGTATTTTAAATTACTTTTGATAAGAGAAATTTAAATTAAAAACAATTCACCTCACATCTGTAAGATTGGCTATTATGACAAAAAAGGAAAATGACAAATGTTGGAGAGGATGTGGGGAAATTGGTATACTAAATGTACTATTGGTAGAGTTGTGAGCTAATCCAACCAATTCTGGAGAGCAATTTGGAACTATGACCAAAGGCTAATAATATCCCCTTGATCCATAAATACCACTACTAGATCTATATCACAAAGATATCATTAAAAAAGGGAAAAAGATTTTCATATTTAAAAGGATTTGTAGCAACCCTCCATGTAGTGGCAAAATATTAGAAATAGAGGGGATATCCATCAATTGGGGAATGGCTGAACAAGCTGTGGTATATAAATATAACAGAATGCTATTGCACTATGACAAATGATGAATTGGAAGATTTCATAAAAATTTATAAGGTCTTCCATGAACTGATGTAAGGTGAAATGAGCAGAAACAGGAAAACAATATACACAGTATCAATAACATTGTATGATTATCAACTATGAATGACTTAGTTCTTCTTAGAAAAACAATTATCCAAAACAAGTACAAAGGACTCAGAAAGGAAAATGATATCCACATTCAGATAAAGAACTGATGGATTCTGAATGTAGATCAAAGTATATTTTCTTAAATCACTTTATTCTTATTCATTGTCTTTTTTTTCTTTTAATTTATTTCTTCTTCCATAAGAAGAGTATAGGGAAACTTGCCTAACATATTTCAGAAGAGAGAGAAAAGGAGAGGGAGAAAAAATTTCAGAAGAATGGTGGGAAGGAGAGAAGGATTGCTAAAAACTGCTAAAAATTTTCTTGATATGTACTTGGGAAAAATAAAATACTATTAAAATTTTAAAATATATAATGACACCTCCCAGTGTTGTGCGAAGCAAATGAGTTAATATTTGTAATGTGCTTAGCATAGTATTTGGCACATGGTAGGCACTTAGTAAATACATATTTCTTCCTGATATAGATAAATTTTTTGCCAGGCAATGGGGTTAAGTGACTTGCTCAAGGTCACTTATCTAGGTAACTACTACCTGAGGACAGATTTGAAGTTAGCTCCTCCTGACTACAAGGTCAGTGCCCCTGACAAATAGTTCTTAAAAGAATTACAAACTATTAAGAGTTAGACAAAGGAAGGCTCCAAAATCAATAATAATAAGAGAAATCCAAATCAAAACTACCTTGAGGTGTCAGTTCACACTCTGCTAATTGGTAGAGATGATACAATATGGAAATTGTCATTATTGGAGGGGTTGTGGGAAGATAGGCATCCTAGTGCATTGTAATGAGTATAACCATTTTCGAAAATAATTTGTAATTAAAGTGACTAAAATGTCCATACACTTTGATTCAGTTTCTTGGGGTTTCTGTCCTAGGAAGGACATTGGTAAGGAGAAATTTTCCATATACATAAAAATATTTATAAAAATACTTTTGGTAATATTAAATGATTATTTAAGTTCACAAAGTTTACAGAAAATTGTAACAAAATAGTTCAAGAAATTGTCATGGATGAATGTAATGAGATATTACTATGCTCTATAATGACTAAGATGAATACAGAGGAGCATAGAAAGATGTATATGAACTGATAGAGGATGAATTAAGAAGACAGAGGGAAACTATAAACACTAATTACAACAATATAAACAGGAAGAAAAGTTACACACACACACACACACACACACACACACACACACACACACACACACACAACCAAAATTGAATTTGCAAAATTAAAAGAATAAGTATGGCCCCAAGAAATATGAGATCTCCCCTCCACTACCCTTTTAGTATTGAGTATTTTATTCATAAAGTACATTGTGTATGTTTTCAGACTTTTGACCCACATTAGGCAGTTTTGCCACTTTTGCTCTTTTTTGGTATTATAAAAATAGGGGTTAGCTCTGGGTTATTGAGCATAATCTTAATATTATATAAAATACATAAATTATTTTTTTATTCATAAAAAATAAATTGAGGACTTATTCCCTGTCTATAATGTTGTAGAACATTCTAAATGATTTGAAAGTTAATTTTTTAAAAGTTTTTTTGCATAGGTAGGAGATGAAGCATTAATTTTTAGAACAAGGATCTTAAATTTAGCTTTATGAAGAAAGTAATTTATTTCAAAGAAGGAAGGCCTGTTCAGACTAGGATATTTGTTTTTCTGGAAGACAGTGAATACTAACTGCCTTACATTTCTAAATATTTGATAAGTAGAATTTTCTATATTCAAAGACATTTTTAATTTTTATTTATTTATATTTCATTTTTTACAACTATATGAAAAAGTAGTTTTCAACATTTATCTTTTTGCAAGTTTATGAGTTCCATATTTTCTCCCCCCCTTCCCATGGCAATGGTGGAACAATGTGGTAAAAATTGTACATGTATCATTGTGTTTAACTTATTAGTCATGTTGTGAGAGAGAAATTAGAGCTAAAGGAGGAAAAGACCATGAGAAAGAAAGAAAAAACATAAAAGAAAATTGCATTCAAAGAACTTTGTAGCTTTTTGTTTCTTATGTATTCTTATGGATATGGATGTCATTTTCATCAAAGATGTATTTGTATAAATCCATTTTAATATTTTGTTTTACAATTATATACAATAGTAGTTTCTACCTATCATTTTTTGAATTTTTGAATTTTACAATTTTCCCCACTCTCTCTTCCCTCAGAGCCCCTTTACATTGTTTCCATGCTACACAGTGATAAAAATTGAATGTGTTGAGAGAAAATATTATAGATAGCAAAATTATGTAGTGTATGAGACAACTTTTTTTTAAAAATTTAAGGTCTTTGGTTTTTGTCTTAATTCCACAGTTCTTTCTCTGGATACAGATGGCATTCTCCATTGCAGATACCCTAAAATTGTCTCTGATTATTGCACCAATGGAATGAGCAAGTCCATTAAGGCTGATCATCACTCCCATATTGCTAAAGATATATATTTTTTAACATTTACATGTTGTGGTTTTTACTAGTGAAGAAGTAAAAGAAGTTTATTATTTCAAAGGAGGAAAATAAAAATAATACATGAATAATTTTTGAAAATTCAGATTTTCAAGACACTTCTTGGGTGTAAACATCAAAACTTTTAAATGTCAAAGATGTGCTTATGAATATCCTGAAATATAGCAATTATTTGCAGTAAATTAGCTATGTGAGTCTATAAAGATTTTTTTGGTTTTTGTAAGGCAATGGGATTAAGTGACTTGCCCAAGGTCTCACAATTAAGTATAGTAAGTGTCTAAGGCAGGATTTAAACTCAGGTCCTCCTGACTCCAGGGCCTGTGCTCTGTCCACTGCACCACCTAGCTGCCACATAGGATTTTTTAAAGCTAATTTTAGTTTCTATATGTGATCCAGCTTCAGAGAGTATTTGCATAGGACTCTTCATTGGTGAAGATTGATTACTCTAGGAGGAAGATGACAAATAGCAAATAAACTCATTTTTTTCAAGGGCAAGAGCAAAGAAAACAGATATTAGAGAGAGAGGAGAGACACTCCCCCCCCCCCCCCCATCCCACTCAAGAGGTAATTCCTTGAAACCTCCGTGTCGTAAGCTAGGCATAATAAATAAAATTTACATTGTGTTATTGACTCAGGCAGATTTTCTATCATTCAGCAAGACAGTAGAAAATTTGGTCTATACAGTTATGGGTTGGGGAGGAGGAGATTCAAGAATCCGCTGTGCCTTTTTAAAAATAAAATCAGATAACAATATACTTATCAATTTAACAATTTAGCAAATTAGCGATACCCTCTGAACTTTGTTTTGATGGAGGATTATAGGTGATCCAATTTTTTGGATTCAGAGTATAATCTCTTAGATATTTAAGGACAGTTTAAGAGCAATGCTAAGTCTTGGATCCTGTGAGGAGAAAATCTATATTAATTTGCATCCATGCCCACAGCTTCTATATTAATAGAATCCAAAGACCTTCGAGGATGTTAGCAGAAAAGCTGTGGTCTTTAACGAAGGAGATTTAAATTCAGCAGGTGTTCTAGCTCCTTCCTTCAGGCCCACCTGCTCAGAGTTCTTTCCTAGCTGGCGAGATATCCTTTTCCTCAACTCAACATTTGGCAGAGGTTCTGGAGCCTCCAGACTATTCTGCCACCAAATTCCCCACTCACAGTGCTTGCTTCACCCCCCCCCCCCCCCCCGGAATATCTCCAGAGTCCCTACCTGGCTGTCAATTTTTGCAACTTTTGGCTTTTTCATTCCTTTCTGACTAGGAGCAATTTACTTTCTAAATTCTTAAAGGAACTCTGAATAAATAGGTGGTCCCTTTTCCTGAGGGTGGTGAACTGGGGAAGGAATAAGGGTAGAGGGAAACGATCTTCCGTAAATTTAGCATCTTGGTTTTAGTTCTTTTTAATCTGGAGAGGAAGAGTGGAATGGCTCCAGGATGGTGGGAGGGAAGAGGAGGAGGCTGCAGATGCTCCCGAAATCTGTTGCGGTGGGAGGAAAGGGACCTGGAAGCTCTTCTCGGCTTTCTTCATCTCATTCCCTTCGCTCCCCGCCCTCTCCCGTGTTCGCCCCTCCCCGAAAGGGCAATCTCTTCTCTGGGAATCTCTGGGCTCTCCTCCCATCGTCTCTGCCTTCCTCACAGGTTCTGGCTGCAGTGGGAGAGGGAGTTTTTGTGGCTGCCCAGAACCCTTAACACCCCCAACCTCTACCACCACCACCGATCTTTTTTTCTCTTTTGCCTTTCTCTTCATCCTCATCATCGTCCCACCCCCATCCCCGCTCAGATCCCCGTCTAAATCTGACCCCTCCCTCTTTTTTACCCTTTGCCACTCTCAGGGTGGGAATGATGGGCACATCGGAAAGTCCAATTTGTTCAAGGATCTGACAAATTTATGTATTTTATTTTTAAGGAACTACGCTCCTCAATTTTTAAAAATTAATATCAAGGAACAAAGGGACAGGCAGACATTTATTTATTTTTTATTCTGAGGATGTTTTCTTGTATTTTTTTGCCAAGAGGAAGAAGATGAACTGAAAAGATCTACACCATGGAGTCTCCAATCATAGGGACCATATTCTGTTTGATCTTCTGTTTGCGAGCAGGTCAGTGCGGGCTGGGCTGGACTGGGCTAGGCTGAGGGGGAAAGCAATCTGCATTAGACTCTGTGGACACTAGAAGCAAAGCCAATGTGAGGCGGTTCTGGAGAGCCAGCAAGGAAAATAGCAGTTAAGGGCTATCATCTGCGGCACTGAAAAGGCCCAGGAATGGGCAGGGAAAGGCTAGCTTGCTCCCACCTCTCATGTTGACATCTAAAGGATGTTCTTGAGCCCTATCTTAACCCTGTGAGCCGAGAGATAATAGAATGACTTTAAATTATTTCGTGGAAATAGGACTGCTAAATTATTAAATTATTTTTAAGTCAGGCTGGGGAGTACAGGTGATTCTGCCTAGCTTTGTTAGTTACCAATGAAATCGCTATCCTGTAGTGTCAACTTTTATTTTGATAGTGCTTTTTCTTTCTTTGCTATTGGTCAACCCCCACCTTCAAGTTTGGGGAATTGAAGTAGACCCCTCCTTGAAAATCGACTTCCTGAACGATTTAGAGCTGGGAGAATCCACGACTGGAGTGCTCCAGGTTCCTGGGCTGCACAATGGAAGTAAAGCCTTTTTTTTTCAAGGTATGGATCCCTATCCCTAATGTGTCTCTGAGGCCAATGTAGATAATTAAAAATCCTTAGCGAAGACCTAAGCCAAACATTTGAATTTGATTGCTGTAGTGTCACTATCTCCCAAGCGTAGGGTCCAGTTTGATTTTTATCTTTTTTTTATCTCTTTTCAAGTAACAAGAATTATCTCCCATAACTTTTTAGCTTGTACTCCCATCAGTTTTAATGGCTAAATCCCTTGAGTACTGTTCAGAAATTAAGATGGCAGATGGTTTATTTTAGACCATGGGAATATATCCAATATATCCAAACAAACTCCTCATTTAGATGAAGTTAATTCAGTTATGAAATAAGTTATCTACAGTCTTGATTAAGAAATTACCCTCTGAAAGTTTTCTATGAAACCTTTCCTCTTTAGAATGGCCAGAATCTTGAAAAAAAATTGTGTATGATTTTCTGGAAAAATCAAAATCTCTCAAGTTATCACTATTATTTTTCATTATTTATTTGGCATTATTTATGAAACTGCATTCATTTTTGTGTGTGTGGAAGCAATTGGAGTTAAGTGACTTGACCAGGATCACACAGCTAGTTTTAAGTATCTGAGGCTGCATTTGAACACTGGTCCTGCCTCCAGGCTCTACCCACTTTGCTCTACCCACCTAACTGCCCTGAAACTGCATTCAGTTTTTTAAAAAATTCCAAATCAAGCTACTAATGACCACACCCTTGCTCCTGACTCTAATAATAAAGAAATAAAAACTCTTCATGAATCAATAGTGAAACAATGTTTAAGTATGTAGTGTTGACAGAAAAATATTCTGAGCTAAATCCAGTCTTGATTTAAAAAGCTATATGAAGGTGATTTGCAACTAGTTTGAGTTTAGAATTCTTTCAGACAGATAAAACTTTAGTAGTATTCTGAAGTCAAAAATAGAATAAATACCAGAAAATACTCTCAAAGAATGATGACTTTTCTTCATTAAAAATTACTTTTGGTATCCACTCTGATATCATAGTGACAGAAGCACAGTTCTTTCAGAACAAGAGCTATGACTTACTTTTTTGGAATTTTCTGGAAATCGGGAATTCTATTCTATGATTCTTTGTATGTTCCAAAGCACCTAATACTTAGATTCCATTGATTTTATATCCTTTCTAGTTCAAAATACAATACTTGGGCACACAGTAGTCACAATAAATACTGTTAACCTGATTTCAAACATGGGATTCTATTTAACTAGATAGGCATATATATGTATGTATGTATATATATATATATATATATATATATATATATATATATACATAGAGAGAGAGAGAGAGAGAGAGAGAGAGACAGACAGACAGACAGACAGAGACACAGAGAGAGAGAGAGAGAGAGAGAGAGAGAGAGAGAGAGAGAGAGGCAGACAAACATACAGACAGACAGAGCAGGAGCACAGAGGTCAAGAAGACATGTTCAAATATAGACTCCTTAACTTACAAAGCTGTTTTGTCCCTGGACAAGTCTCTTAACCGTTTCTTCTTCTGTTAAATGGGAATAATGAAAGCACCTCTTTCCCAGAGTTTTTTAAGGTCAAATGAGATAAAAATTGCAAAAATCAATATACATCAATTAAGGAACGACTATATTCAATATATTATTATGCTGGGGGTAATACAAAAAGAGGCAAAAGACAGTCCTGGCTTTCAAGGGGCTCACAATGTAATGAGGGGAATAATATGCAAACAAATATATATACAAAGAAAGCTATATACAGGATAAATAGGAAATAGTAATAGAGGGAAGGCAATGGAATTAAGAAGTGTTAGAAAAGGCTGCCTGTATGGGTTGGTATCTAAAAGAAGCCAGGGAGATCAGTAGTCAGAGAGTATTCTGGTATAGAGGACAGCCAGAGAAAATGCTTGGAGCCAAAAAATTGTTCATGAAAGAGTCAGAATGCCATTGTCAATGGATTGTAACATGTCAGGGAATAATATATAAGAAGATTGGAAAAGTAGAAGAAGGTTAGATTATGAAGGGCTTTGAATGAGTAATATAGTATTTTGTATTTATCCTTTTGGCAAAAGGAAGGTACTGGAGTTTATTTAGTGGAGGTTTTGACTGAATGGAGCATAAGGGGAGAGACTTGAAATTTGCAGAACTACAAACAGGCTATTGTAATAATACAGGCATAAATTGATAAGGTCTTCCATTAGAGTAGTGGCAATGCCAGAAGAGAAAAGAGAGCATGTTCCAGAGTTCTTTCAGAGGTGGAACTGACAGACCTTGACAACAGATTGGATATGGGTGGTGAGAGATGATGAGGAATCCAGAATTATTCCTAGGTTTAGAACTTGA
The DNA here is from genome assembly GCF_037893015.1 of Macrotis lagotis. Lineage (NCBI taxonomy): Eukaryota > Metazoa > Chordata > Mammalia > Peramelemorphia > Peramelidae > Macrotis > Macrotis lagotis. The sequence continues at coordinate 216,821,101 of NC_133664.1, read as the reverse complement.
AAAACTAGGAAGAGGATGTTGTCTTCTATGATTTAAGGGAAAAGATGAGTTCCATCTTGGACACTGAGTTTAAGATTTCTACTGGACATTGAATTCAAGGTGTCTGAAAGGCCACTGGAAACGATAGCTTAGAGATTAGTGGAGACTTAAGGACAGGATATTTGAGTATCATCAGCCTGATATGGTATTTAAATGTTATATGCAAAGGTTGTCTACATTAACTATGAACTTAAGAATAGTTTGTCAAATATTTTGGAACATTTCATAGGATAATTACATTGTATAATGTCCATTAATATTTAACTTGATAATATCTTAAGAAAATTCACTTTCTAAGCTTTGATTGTTGATCTAAGAATAGTAATTTTGACTCATCTTTGAAAAAAAAGTATAAATTGAGTCAATTCTGATTTATATGTATTTATAGCAGTTATTTTGATTTCTCAGGAATAAAAAAAGCTTTCAGCCTTCTACAGATTTTGCAGATTAAATTTATGATAGATGGACTCTATAAGTGAACTTTTTGGCATTACACATGAAATAACATAGCCAGAATTTCAAAAAGTGATTAATGATTTAAGAAACTCTTGGATGCTAAATTAAAGTTAGTAGAAGAAATTTTTTTGGTATCATTCCTATCTTTTTTAAAGAGTAAGGAATTTAAAGTACTTTTTCTAATTGACAGCTATTTTTTGTTTCTGTAAAATAATAAAATATTTCATGCTTTCAGCATTAAATTTGAAAACTGAATTTTCAAAAGATGATTATTGTCCATATGCTGCTTAATGCAGGGTTGCTTATTTGGGCTATTCATGTTTAGATGTTTCTTAAGTATTCACAGAATTTCATCAAAAAAGATACTTTTAGGAAGTGTTTAGAGCATGTGGATCTGTTGTTCCTTATTTAGTTCTGATGATTTTTCCCATTAATTAAAATAAAGAAAATACAGGAATATAACTATAATAGACTATTCTGTAATTACAACTGAATATGATTTAAAATTCAAATTGTTAAATTTAATATATAACTATGCAGGTCCTGCTACTTAGGCACAGTAGTAGGTACTGATCTAAGTCATTTAACTACAAATCTCTTGGAAGAACTGTATTAGATGCAATCATTTTCTGAGAGCAAAAATTATCTAAGTAACAATAAAGTGAAACTTTAAAATCTAAGGTATAGATTTCTTCAACATCTCTGCCCACCCATGCCCTGATGATTCAGTTTAAATGATATATTTGTTGTTTGTGCTTATAACTGGGTGGCTGAGTATGCTCACTTAACAAGGAAAATTCTAAAAACAATAATCAAAGAGGCCAAAAACCTTGGTTGAGAATGACTTACAATAGTTATAAGCAGAAAATTTTAAAAAATTTATTGATTGTTTTACATAATTTAAATTTTCCTTCCAGAAAACCATTCCATATAATAATATTTTAAATTAAAAAAAGGATGGGAAGAGAAAAAAAGTCAGACAAACTAATCAATATATTGAAAAAGTTGAAAATATATGCTATGGACCATATCCCACTAAAGTAGTAGGGAGGGATATCACCTAATTTTTAGTTATTCTTTCTGCTTATGAAATTGTTACTGTGCATATTATTTTCTTAATATTGCTTATGTCATTTTTCAACAAATTGTGTAAATCTTTCCAAGATTCTTTTTATTTATCATATCTATTTATTTTTGAGCAACCACATGAAGATTCTTGAAAGAATTAATAAGAGAAATCCAAATTTAAAACAACCCTGAGATTTCATCCATTACATTCTTGTATCACAGTTTGTTTAACTGTTCCTCAATAAATGAGCATCTACTCCAGTACTTTACTACTACCAAAAGTTCTGTTATATTTTTCTTTATGAGTTTTGTGTATATGATTTCTTCTTATGGTCTCCCTGGTATAGAAACTTAGGAGTGAAATCTCTAGCTAGATCAAAGGATATGAAACTTTTAGTATCTTAGTTTGCATATTTACAAATTGCGTTTCAAAAACGGTTATATTGATTCACAGCTCAAGCAATAATATATTAGTGTACCAATCTTCCCACAATTCCACCAACTTTAATTGTTCCCATATTTTGTCTTTTTTACCAAAATGTGGCAAAATCTCAGGAGTGTTTTGATTTCAAGCATTCTTCATGTGCTTGTTAATGGCTTGCAATTCTTTTAAAGAGCTATTTGTTCACAATTGTTAAATACCTGTCTATTAGCAAATAACATCATATATATGTAAGCATATATATATATATATATATATATATATATATATATTTTTTTTTTTCTGTTAGTTTTCTGCCTATTTTGGATAACAAACCCTTGCCCAAGAATTTTGATAGAGAGCTTCTTGCCTTATTTGATCACTTCTCTTCTTAGCCTAAATGAGTTAATTTTGTTTCTGCAAAAGCCTTGCAATTTCACAGAATCAAGTTTTTATCTTTTGTCTTTTGAAATGGCTTCTGTCCATAGTTTGGTTAAGAATTCATTTCTTTCCTTTAGCTATGAAAGGTATATGATCTGTTTCCCATCTATTTATAAAAAAAGCATGATATTCAGGTCATATATTCTTTTGAATTTATTGTAGGATATAGTATAAGCCTAATTTGTAACAAGCTACTTTCTAGATTTCCTAGCAGTTCTTATCAAATGGAATCTTTCACAATAAATGTATGTTTTCATGCTTATTGAGCAATGGGTAATTTTGTTTCATTGTATCTTATTCTCCATTGACAAGTATTTTTTAAAAATGATTTTTTCTAGTTACATGTAAAAATAATTTTTACCATTTGTTTTTTCTAGTTCACTGACAAATCACTTATTTATTTATTTATTTATTTTGTGATTGATGGAATCAAACAAGCATTTCCATAACAGTATAATAAAAAAGATAATTGTACACAAAACTAAAAAAAATACTTTGTACAACTTTCTATTCCTTTCAAATAGATAACAAAATTGTAATGTAAATTTAATTTTCAATTTTTTTTATTTTCCCCTAAAGATGATGACTATTAGACACAGATCTAGGCATATGCACACATATGTATGTATATATGTAAATATATATATAAAATTATTCTGTACACACTCATTTTTTTTGTAAGGCAATGGGGTTAAGTGGCTTGCCCAAGGCCACATAGCTAGGTAATTATCAAATGTCTGAGACCAGATTTGAACCCAGGTACTCCTGACTCCAGAGCCGGTGCTTTATCCAATGCACCACCTAGCTGCCCCTGTACACATTCATTTTTATCTTATTTATCTGGATGCAAATAGCATCTTTCTTAAATATGTCTTTTATAATTAGTGTAGGTATTTATAACAGAAAAAAACTTACTCAAAATTATTCTTAAAACAATATTGTGTTACTATATATGTTGGTTTTTTGTTTATTGCAAGGCAATGGGGTTTTAAGGTCACACAGCTAGGTAGTTATTAAATGTCTGAGACCACATTTGAACTCAGGTTCTCTAGACTACTCTATTCACTGTGCCATCTAGCTGCCCTCTACTATATACATTGTTCTCTTGGTCCTGCTCATTGTGCTCTGTACTGATTCATATGTCTTTCCATGTTTTTCTAAAATCTTTGAAGTCATCAATTTTTATTGAACAGAAGTATTCTATTACAACAAGCACATGCCTCAACTTGTTCAGTCATTCTCCAATTGATGAGTATGCCTGCAATTTCCAGTTCTTTGACACCACAAAAAAAACCTGCTATAAATATCTTAGAATATATAGGATATCCTTTCCCCTGAATCATCATTAGAAATAAACCAAAAAGTGATATTGTAGGGTCAAATGGTATATAAATTAATAAAACTTTGGGCATAATTTCAAATTGCTCTCCAAAATGATTGGATCAGTCCACAATACATGAACAAACAATTAGTCTTCCAATATTTCTACATCTTCTCCAGCATTTGTCACTTTCTCTATCATTTTTCCAATCTGGTAGGTATAAAATGATATTTCAAGGCTGTAATTTCTCTGATAAATATTGATTTAGAATATTTTTTACAATATTTACAGTATAAATTGTTTTATTTCTTCATCAGAAAACTGACTTCATATATCCTTTGACCATTTATCTATTGGGGAATATATCATTCTCTTATAGATTTGAAAAAAGTTCTTTATACATTTGAGATATTTTTCTCAATTTTCTGCTTTCCTTCTGACCTTAACTATATTTATTTTATTTGTACAAAAATATAACATTTGTTTTTAATAATTTTGAGTTCCATTTTCCTTCCTTCTCTCCCTTCTCTGATATGACAAGCAACTTGATATAGATTAAACATGTGAAGTCATGTAGATCATATTTCCATATTAGTCAAGTTGTGAAAGAACATACAGACCAAAAATAATTTAAAAAAAATTAAAATGTATACTTTGATCTATATTTAGGCTCCATTAGTTCTTTCTTTGGAAGTGGATAATATTTTTCATTAAAAGTCTTAAATTATTTTGGATTTTTGTATTGCTTAGAATAGTCAATCATACATGGTTGATCATCCTACAATATTGTTATATAGAATGTGCATATGTACATAGTACATTTCACTTTCCAGATTTTTTCTGAGATCATCATGCTCATCATTTCTTATAATATGATAGTATTCCATCATAATCACATATCATTATTTATTCATCTACCCACCCCAATTTATGGGCATCCCCTCAATTTCCAATATTTTGCTACCAGAAAAGAACTGTTATAAATATTTTTGACCATATAGGTCCCTTTCCTTTCCTTTTGTTTTTTTAAACTTTTTTTTGGAATGCAGACCTAATTATGATATTGCTAGGTCAAATGGTTTTATATGAGTTTATAGCTCCATATTGTTAGTTTGGGCATAGTTCTAAATTATTCTTCAGAATGATTGAATCACTAAAATATATAGAGAACTGAATCAAATTTATAAGAATACAAGGCTTTCCTCAATTTAGAAACGGTCAAAGGATATGAACAGGAAGTTTTCAGATGAAGAATTTAAAGCTATTTTAGTCTTATGAAAAAATGATCCAAATCATTATTGATTAGAAAAATGCAAATTGAAATAACTATGAGGTACTACCTCACATCTATCAGATTGGCTAAAAGTGGCAAAAAAGGAAAATTATCAATGTTGGAGAGGATATGGAAAATTTGGAACTTTAAAGCACCATTGGTGAACTGATTCAGTCATTCTGTAGAGCAATCTGAAACTATGCCCAAAGAACAATAAAACTGTTCATACCCTTTGATCCAGCAACACCAATATAAGGGCTATAACTCAAAGAAATCATGAAAAACAGGGAAAGTCTCACATGTTCAAAAATATTTATAGCACCTTTTTTGTAGTGGCAAAGAGTTGGAAACTGAGGAGATTCCTATTGACTGGGAAATGGCTGATCAAGTTATGGTATATGAATGTGATGGAGTACTGTTCTGTAAGAAATCATGAGCAGTTGAACTTCAGAGACTTGCATGAGCTGATACTGAGTGAAGTGAGTAAAATCAAGAGAACATTGTTCACATTAACAATAATATTGTGAGATGATCGACTATGATGGAGGCAGCTCCTCTCAGCTGTTCAGAGATCAAGGACAATACCATTTATATCCAGAGAAAATGTCATGGATTCTGCATGCACTGCAAAGAACACTATATTCACTTTTAAAAATTCTTTTATGTTTTCCCTTTCTTCTCATGTTTTTTTTTTCTTTCCCCTTAGTTCTAATTCCTTTTTTTCACATGACTAATATGGAAATATGTTAAACACAATTATACACATACAACTTTTACCAGATTGGTTGCCACCATGGTGGGGGGGGGGGAGGCGCAGGGAAGACAGGGTGATAGAAAATTTTGCAACTCATAAATTTGCAAATGGACGAATTTAAAAAACCACCATTGCATCTAATTGGAAAAATAAAATAAAATTTCAATTAAAAAAAAGAATGAAGAAGGATGAGTGTCCAATGATAATGTTATATTGGAATAAATTAACTCAAAAAAAAGAATGGTTGAATCAGTTTCCAACTCCAACAATACATTAATGTCTCATTATTTCCACATTTCCTCCATCATTTGTCATTTTTCTTTTCTATCCTATTAACAAATCCAATAGGCATGAGATAGTACCTCAGAATTGTTTTTTAATTTGTTTCTCCAGTCAATAGTGAGATAGAACAATTTTTAATCTAGATATGGATAGCTTTACTTGCCTCTTCTGAAAACTGTTCATATCTTTTGATCATTTATCAATTGGGAATGGCTTTTATTTTTAAATTTTTGACCCAATTCCATATATGTTTGGGATATAAGACCTCTATAATAGAAACCTCCTTCAAATTTTTTTCAGTTAGTGTTACTAACTATATTTCTTTAGGACCTCAAACTTTTATAAAACAGCAATAATCATATGGTATTTGTTATATGGTTTTGTTTTTAAAAAGGCAAATTAAATCAGTGGAAAACTAGACAAGATATATTCAGAAATAATGAAATTGAAGAATTCATTGTTTGAGAATCCAGTACTGAAATAATTGAGGGAAACAAATCTTTTTGATTAAAAAAAATATTGGGGAAATTGCAAAAGAGTTCTGAAAAAAAGTAGTCTTACTTGTTTATTCCATATTCCACAAAAAACTTTAAAAGAGATAAGTGACCTTAATATTAAATATATACATAGTATTATTCCCAAATAAAAGCCTTCTAAATTCAGAAAGAATTAAAAGAAGGGCACAGGGAGGGTAATGAGTAGAGGCTCTAAGGGAATATGATAAGAGAGTATATAGAAATGTGTGTAGATCAATGGGGAGGAGGGGTATAGAAAGGTATGTAATGGAGAGTTTCTTTGAAAGACAGTTGATTAAGGAATAGGAGGGCAAGTTAGAGAGTAGAAGTCAAGTTTCCTTAACTATTTTTGGATTATTTCGACAAGATTATTTTTTTTTATTGTGGCTTTCAGGTAGTCTGATTATTCTTATGAAAAATGAGATGGGTCGTTGCTTTCAGGAAATATAAAATCGAGAGAGATACATGCCAAATACTATATATGTACATATATATATATATATATATACTTGAATATATGTATATGTATGTAGGTTTGTATATATATAATGTCTATATATGTGTATATTTGTGTGAGCATGTATATGTATATATAATACATATATATGTAAATATACATGCTTAATTATAGCTGTCCTGGGGAGAGGTGAGAGGGGAAACAGATAGTATATAGCAGAGAACAAGAGAAAACCAACAAGAAAGCAAAGGTGGACTATTTTGAACACAATATGTAATATTTATTATATAGACTTTTTTGAAGTCAAAATTTATTGATTTTTTATTATGAATCCTCATGTTTTACTGCACACATGACAATTCTTTTAAAATTTTATAAAATAAAAAAGTTAAAAATAGTTATTAATACAAAACTAATACCAGCAAAACTAAATGGAAGAGACTGCTAGATAATCCCAGTTGAAAAGACAGTAGAGGTTCCACAAGTTTGAAAAGAATTCCTACAGCTCTTAAATCAGAGGTGTAAGGACACAAAACTTTTTTTTTATTTCTGCAGGGGATTAAAGTAACAAGTAACAAATTAAGGAGGTTAGGCACGGTCTAGATTTCCTAGGGAAGTTTAGAGGGTTCCTTAAGAAAGTAGCAAAGTTAGGAAAAAGAAGGGCAATTGTAACAACTGCAACTAGGCTGAATCTGCAACAGCACAGAGAAAGGAAGAACTTTTAAAGGGACCCTAAATTGTTATCAGTGTTGGAAGGAGAAAAAGGAAGGATTAGGGTGGAATTAGGGAAGAACTAGGAGGGGCTAAAACATGGAGTAAGGAAGTGTCCTTTGTGAATATCCAAAAGGGTTAACTTTTGTTTAGGGTCATAGTGTTAATTAGGTGTCCTAGTGAATTTATTATGCCTTGGCATCTTTTTTTCTTGGTGAGATAATTTGGAAGCACCAGTGTTAAAACGTCAGTCCAGGTGGCTTCTATTTAGATAACAGGATACATGGGATGGAAATCATCACAAAATATAGGGGTTCATATCAAAGAATGTCTTTTTTTTTAGCAAGTTATATGTGACAGGTGTCAGAAAGACAATTTGGTGCCTAGTTAGATAAACTATTTTACATAGTATGCTGGTAGTATTAAAACAGATTAATTATTTGTTGGCATATTTTCTTTGCCTAATATTTCCTCTACTACATTATATTATTTCCCACTCTTTGTGTTCACCTACCACAATAATATATTAATTTCTCTAAATTCCCATTATAAACAATTAGAAGATCAGTAGATCATATACCTTTTATAGTATTAAGTACAACATGAATTCTTAACCAAACAAGGGATAGAAGCAATTATAAAGATAAATAATTTTGATTACACGAAATTGAAAAGTTTCTGCACAAATGAAATTAATGGAGCTAGGATAAGAAAAGAAATGATTGCATGGGAAAATATTTGCATCAAAGTTCTCTAATAAGGGTTTGGTATCTGATATATGTGGGTAACCAAAGAAATGTATTAGTCTTAATAGAGAAGTGGTCAAAGGATGTGATCAAAGAGCTCACAAAAGCATTATAAGCTGTCAAAGTCAATTTAAAAGAATGCTCAAAATCAGTAATGATGATACAAAATATAAATAAAAATGTCTCTGAGTAAATTGGCAAAGATGACCAAAGTGGAGGGGTTATGAATGTTGGTACTGTGAATTAGTACAACTTTCCTAGCAAGTACTCTGTATTATGCAAAAAAAATGACCAAAATGTTTATATTATTTGACTCAGAGATTTCACTGCTAGACATATTGCCTAATACGTCATTAATTTTTTTAAATAGCTCTACATAAACCAAAATAGTTTTGTCATAACTTTTTTTTAAAGAGAAGAATTGAAAAGAGTACATGCCAATTTTTAGGGGAGGGATAAACAAATTGCAGTATGGAAATGCTATGGATTATTACTCTGTTATAAGAAAATTAATTTAATAATTCAATTCAATTTGATTAACTAATTTAATGAAAACTCGGAAAGACTACTTAAGATGATGCAAAGTGGAGTGAAGAAAATAATATACACAATGACTAAAATAATTTAAGTAAAAAATGCAGAAACAAAGCAGTTAAAAATGAGCATTGTGGTGGTGCAGTGGATAGAGCCCTGGAGTCAGGAGGACCTGAGTTCAAATCTGTCCTAAGACACTTACTAGCTATATAACCCTGGGCATGTCTTTTTGTCTTAATTCAGTGGAGAAGAAATTGGCAGCATAATTCAGTATCTTTGCCAAGAATCAGAGAAGACTGAATAACTGAGCAACAGCATCAAAAGGAGAATTTTACAGTGATTAGAAAATCTCCTTTTCATTCATGTTTACACTTAGGAAAAAAAGGGAGGAGTTAGATACTTCCAAGTAACTGTCTCCAAGTGTATGTAAGCTTTCTTTATATGCATATAAGGTTTACTTATACCCAAATTTACCCATGTTGAAAATTTTATTCATGACTAGGGGATAGCCAACACTAATCCTTCCTACTTTGTACCTCCCAATCCTTCCAACATAGCTAACCTGGGTATTTCATCATTGATCTCCATGTTCTAAAGTTGTATGAAAATTGGATGAAATTTTATGTCTCCTTTTTAACATACTCACATCAAGGTATTGTAATGTATATGTTCTTTTCAACAAATATAGAGAGATAATTTTATTTTCATATTCATCAGTATCAGTTATATATCTATATATACATATATATATGTATATATACTGTTTTTTCTTTTTTTTTTAAATCAGAAGCATCAAAGGATAAGAGTGACTAATTTAGTCATCTTGAATTTTGTTTCAAGCAAGCCTTTTGGCTAAAGGAATCAATGTACAAAGTAGAACTGCTTTAAATCAAGTTTTCTGAATCAAGAACATCAGAGCAACATCAAGAATACATACCTTTGATAACGATGACAGCAGAATCCTCTTCATGAGTCAAAATATTTTCTTTTGGAGCTGTAAAAGTAGACTTAGTTACTAGACTAGCTTTTAATTAGTGATTTTAATGCTCATTGTCCTTTGAGCCCTGTTGTCTAGTTAAAAATATTTGTTTATGCAGTCACTATCTTATTGTGTATCAATCATTGTTCAATAATATTTTAAAAAAAAGTGTTGGATGCTAATAACTCTAGCCTATGCTTAGTACTTTTTGTTTTATTTTTTTAGATACTTCAAGGAGTATAAAAGCATCCATTGCTACTGCTGAACAATTTTTTCAGAAATTACAAAATAAGCATGAGTTCACTGTTTTGGCGACTTTAAAACAAATCCAGTTAAATTCAGGTGTTATCCTATCTATTCATCACTTAGATAAAAGGTAAGTGTGGCTGCCTTTTTTTGTTGTTATGCAATTGATCAGATTAAATATAAATAAATTAAAGCAAGATACAATATGTAGAAGATTGATTTGAAGTTATTGAAATAAATTGTAACTCATCTATGCATATTTACTAAGATACAAATAGCAACAATTTGGCTGAAAGTGGAAAAACCATAATTTTTTCTGTACTTCAAGTGTCTTTTAAAAAAACTTTTTTGTTTTTAGATTTAAATTCTCTCCTTCCTTCTTATCTATGTCCCTCAAGATAAGACAAGATATACCATATCCATTATGCGTGTGAAGTCATGCAAAATATATTTCTATAATAGCAATGTTGCAAAAGAAAAAATATAAGAAAAGTTAAGAAAGTTAAAGGCAATATGCTTTGATCTGCACTCAGAATACATCATAGTGTTTTTCATTATGAGTTCTTTGAAATTGTCATGGATCATTGTAGCTAAGTATTTCACAGTTGATTTTCATTACAATATTGCTGATACCATTCACCTAGTTCAGTTTACTTCACTTTGCATCCGATTATATTCATCTTCCCTAGATTTTCTGAAATCAGTCACTGTAATTTCTTTTTTTTTGTTTTTAAAATGTATTTTTATTTGTTTTGTTATTTTCCAATCACTTTTTAAGAAAGATTTTATTTATTTTGAGTTTTACAATTTTTCCCCAAATGTTGCTTCCCTCCCCCTACGTCTCACAGAAGGCATTCTGTTAGTCTTTACATTATTTCCATGGTATACATTGATCTAAGTTGAATGTGATGAGAGAGAAGTCATATCCTTAAGGAAGAAAAATAAAGTATAAGAGATGGAAAAATTATGTAATAATATAACAGTTTATTTCTAAATTAAAAGTCTTTGGTCTTTGTTCAAACTATACAATTCTCTCTCTAGATACAGATGGTATTCTCCATCACAGTTAGCCCCAAATTGTCCCTGATTGTTGCATTGATGGAATGAGCAAGTCCATTAAGATTGATCATCACCCCCATGTTGCTGTTAGTGTGTACAGTGTTTTTCTGGTTCTGCTCATCTTGCTCAGCATCAGTTCACGAAAATCTTTCCAGGCTTCCCTGAATTCCCATCCCTTCTGGTTTCTAATAGAACAGTAGTGTTCCATGACATACATATACCAAAGTTCGTTAAGTCGTTCCCCATGTGCTTAATTTCCAATGCTTTGCCACCACAAACAGGGCTGCTATGAATATTTTTGTACTAGTGATATTTTTACCCTTTTTCATCCTCTCTTCAGGGTATAGACCCCATAGTGGATCAAAGGGTATGCACATTTTTGTTGCCCTTTGGGCATAATTCCAAATTGCTCTCCAGAAAGTTTGGATAAGTTCACAGCTCCACCAACAGTGTATTAGTGTCCCAGATTTCCCACAACCCTTTCAACAATGATCAATGATCATTGTCCTTTCTGGTAATTTTGGCCAGTTTGCATTTCTCTAATAAGTAATGATTTAGAGCAATTTTTCATATGACTATGGATTGCTTTGATTTCCTCATCTGTAAATTGTCCTCGCATATCCTTAGACCATTTGTCAATTGGGGAATGGCTTGTTGTTTTTTTTTTTTTGAAAATTTGACTCAGTTCTCTATATATTTTAGAAATGAGTCCTTTGTCAGAAATACTAGTTGTAAAAATTGTTTCCCAATTTGCTACATTTCTTTTGATCTTGGTTACAGTGGTTTTTCTGCAAGTCAGTGGGGTTAAGTGGCTTGCCCAAGGCCACACAGCTAGGTAATTATTAAGTGTCTGAGGTCGGATTTGAACTCAGTACTCCTGACTCCAGGGCTGGTGCTCTATCCACTGTCCCACCTAGCCACACCTATTACAGTGGTTTTGTCTTCCTTGGTCATAAACTGCTTCCCTTTCCATAAATCTGACAGGTAAATTACTCCTTGATCTTCTAGTTTAATTATAATATTGTTTTTTATGTTTAAATCCTGTATCCATTTTGATCTTATATTGGTACAGGGTAGGAGGTGTTGGTCTAATCTAAGAAGAAACTAAACTAACTTCGAATTTTCCCGACAATTTTTATCGAAGAAAGACTCTTTGGGCTTATCAAACAACAGATTACTATAATCATTTCCTGCTATTGCACCTAGTCTATTCCACTGGTCCACCACTCTTTTTTCTTAGCCAATACCAGAAAGTTTTGATGACTGATGCTTTATAAAATAATTTTAGATCTGGTAAGGCTAAGCTGCCTTCTTTTGGACTTTTTTTATTGATTCCCTGGAAATTCTTGACTTTTTATTTCTCCATATGAATTTACTTACAACTTTTTCTAACTCATTAAAGTAATTTTTTGGAATTTTGATTGGTAGGGCACTAAACAAGTAGTTTAGTTTTGGTAGAATTGTCATTTTTATTATATTAGCTCAACCTATCCATGAGCAGTTGATGTTTGCTCAGTTATTTAAATCTGATTTTATTTGTGTGAGAAGTGTTTTGTAATTGTTTTCAAAAAGTTTTTGAGTCTGCCTTGGCAGGTAGACTCCCAAGTATTTTATATTGTCTGTGGTTACTTTGAATGAGATTTCTCTTTCTAGCTCTTTCTGCTGTATCTTGCTATATATATATATATATATATATATATATATATATATATATATATATATATATATATATGGAAATGTTGAGGATTTATCAGGGTTTATTTTATATCTTGCAACTTGCTAAATTTGCTAACATGTCATCTGCAAAGAGTGAGAGTTTTGTCTCTTCCTTCCAAATTCTAATTCCTTCAATTTCTTTTTCTTCTCTTATTACTGAAACTAAGGTTTCTAATATGATATTGAATAGTGGTGGTGATGATAGGCATCCTTGTTTCACCCCTGATCTTACTGGGAATGTCTCTAGCCTATCCCCATTGCATATAATGCTTGTTGATGATTTATAATAGTAATAATAATAATAATAATAATAATAATAATAATAATAATAGCTGCTTATTATTCTAAGGAACAATCACTTTGTAATTTCTTATAGCACAGTACATTACTATATCACAAACCTATAGCACATCTTGTATAGGCATTCCCCAATTGATGGGCATCTCCTTCAGTTTCCAATTTTTTACCACCACAAAAGGTACTATGAATATTTTTTGTTCATATCATTGTTCATATCATTTCTTTTTTTATGTTATTGGCCATACACAGGCAGTAGTGGTTTTGCTAAGTTAGAGAGTATTCACAGTTTTATTTTCCTTTGGTCATAATTCCAAATTGTTCTCCATGATGGCTAGACCAGTTTACAATCCTACCAACAATTCATTAGTGTACCCATTTTTCCATATCCCTCCAACATTCGTCATTTTGTTTTCTGTCATTTTCTTCTGTCTTGTGGGTATTAGGTGTCACCTCAGACTTATTTTCAGCTAATTAATAAATCCATTTCTCTAATCATTAATGATTTAGGGCACTTCTTCATATGACTACTGATAACTTGAAGGCAGATAAGTGGCTCAGTGACTAGAGGGCTGGAAGTCAGGAAGACCTCAGTTCAAATCTGATCTCAGATATTTACTAGCTATGTGACTCTGAACAAGTCATTTAGCCTCTATTTGTATTAATCTGCTAGAGAAGGAAGTGACAAACCACTCTGAGAAGAACCCAGAAGAGTATTGTTGTGCTATAATTCATGGGGTCACGAAGAGCTGGACACAACTGAATGACTGAACAAAAACTGATAGTTTCTTCTGTAAACTGCCTATTCATATGTCCTAAGGTAATTCATTAATTAGGGAATGGCTTTTAATTTTATAATTTTGACTCATTTCCCTATACATTTGAGAAATGATACCTTTATCAGATTAAACTTGTTGTAAACCCCCCCCCATTTTCCTGTTTTTCTTTTAATTTTGGCTAAATTTGCAAAACTTATTAAATTTCATGTATTCAAAAGTATCCACTTTACTTCCCATGATCCTTTTTATTCTTTGTTTGTTTTTAAACTCTTCTTTTATCCATAGTTAGGGAAAATAGTTTTTTCCAAACTCTCCTAATTTGCTTATGTTATCACCCTTTTTCTTTAAATCATATACTCATTTTGAGTTTATCTTGGTATATAGTGTGAGATTTTGGTCTATGCTGAGTTTCTGCCATACTTCTTTCTAGTTTCACTATCTCTTTTAATTAGTTCTAGTTTTGTTTTTGTTTTGTTTGAGATCATGATTCTACCCCTACCTTTTTTACTTTAGTGAAAACATAATCAATTCTCCTCCAGCCCCTTATTTTAATTCGATGTGTCTTTCTGTATCAGTTGTATCCTCCTCAAAAATCTGGTTAGCTTTTCTTTACTGCCTCCCTTAATCAACTTTTCCTCTTATTATGCACCTCTTTCTTTAACTCTTTCTCTTTCTGCTTCCCTGTTAGGTAAGATGAAATTCTATACTTATCTGTGTATATATACCTATCTTTGTGACAATGTATGTATGTATCGATCGTTTTATCTCTCTCTCTCTCTCTCAGTCTATTTTTCTCTCCATCTTTCTGTCTGTCTGCCTGTTTATCTGTTATATCTTCTTATCTATTTTTATCTTTCTACTCCTTCAAGATGGAAGATACTAAATAATGTGTGATCCTGATTGTGACTTCTTAGCATTTCCATTATTTCTTTTTGGCTGCTTGCTGTACTTTCTTCACCTGGGAGCACTAGGATTTGACTATAATATTCTTGGGTGTTTTCATTTTGTGAATGGCTGCATTATTTTAATTTCTATTCTGCCTTATTTAAGGAGTTGATAGCTGAATTATTTTAATTTCTATTTTGCCCTCTGGTTCTAAAGTGTCTGGATGACTTTCATTGATAATTTCTTGAAAGATGATATCTAGGCTCTTTTTTGTCATAACTTTCAGATCATTTAGTATTTCTTAAATTATCTATTCCTTTTGTAGCTTTTTAAATTGTATACTCAACTTATTAGTTTAGTCTTTCTATTTTACTGATGTAAGCTTTTAAAGATGTAAATTTTTCTTTAAGAACTGCTTTTGCTGTTGCACTGTCATTCTCTTTAATAAAATTGATCATTTCTCTGCTTTCTACTTATTCTTTAAGATTAGGTTGTTTATTGGAACTATGTCCAAAGGGCAATAAAACTGTGCATACTCTTTGATCTAGTAATACCACTACTAGTTCTGTATCCCAAAGAGATCATTAAAAAAGGGGAAAAGATCTACATGTACAAAAATATCTATAGCAGCTCTTTTTGTAGTGCCAAAGAATTAGAAATTGAGGGGATGCCCATCAGTGGGGAATGCTTGAACAAATTATGATATATTAATGTGATGGAAAAGTATTGTTTAAGAAATCACTAGCATTCAAACCAGGAAAGCCTGGAAATTACATGCATGAATTTCTGCTGAGGGAAGTGAGCACCAGGAGAATATTGTATACATTACGGTCACCTATGATGGACCTAGCTACTCTCAGCAGTTCAGTGACCAAGGTCAGTTCTAAAAGTTTTGATTGAAAATGTCATCCATATCCAGAGAAAAATCTATAGAGTATGAATATAGACAAAAGCATATGATTTTCACTTTTTAAAACTTATTTTAGTTTTTCCTTTTTCTCATGTTTTTTCCTTTCAGTTCTGATAATTCTTTTACAGCATGACTAATATGGAAATATCTTAAACATGATTATACATGTTTAACCTATATCAAATTACTCATCATGGGGAGGGAGGAGTGAATAAAGAGAAGTAGAAAAACGTGAAACTCAAAAGTTTACAAAAAAGATGAATGTTGAAAATTATTTTTTTCATATAGATAAAAAGTAAAATAGTATTAAAAATATTAGATTATTTAATCTAATTAGTTTTTAATCTGTTTTCCTGATCCTTTATTAAATATAATCTTATTATGTTATAATCTAAAAAAAGAGTGGTTTTAATTTTTCTGCTTTTAACTATAAAATTATTATGTACTAATATATGGTCAGTCTTTGAAAAGGTACCATCCACCAATGAGAAAAAGATATATTTTTTTCTATTTCCATTAAATTAACTCCAGATATCTATCATATTTAGCTTACCTAAAATTTTATTCACTTCTTTAACTTCTTTCTTAATTATTTGTGGTAGATTTATCTAGCTCTGAGAAGGGAAGATTAAAGATTAAAGCCATACTATTACAGTACTATTATTTCTTTTTGCATATAGTTCATTCAAATTGACTTTTAAAAATTTAGAAGCTATAGTATTTGGTACATTTATGTTCAGTAATGATGTTTCCTCATTGTCTATAGTGCTTTTAATCACAATGTAGCTACTCTGTTCATCTCTTTTAATTAAATCTATTTTAGTTATCTTTGTCTAAGATCATAATTGCTAGCCTTGACGTTTTTACATTAGTCGAAACATAATAAATTCTACTTCAACCCTCCATTTTTACTCTGTGTATATCTCTCATTCTTAAACATATTTCTAGATTCTGATTTTAAATCCATTCTTCTATCTCTTTCCATGTAGGTGAATACATTCCATTCACATTCAATTTATAGTTATTATTTGTGGATTTCTTTTCATCTTATTTTTACTCATTATTTTCCTTTTCAGCCTCTTTTTTACCCAATCCCTGTTACCTTATCTTCTCATTTTAGCCTCTCATTCTTTTTTAATCCACTCCTCTAAAAATCCATCCCCTATTTTCTCCACTATCCTTCCAATTTTAATTGACATACCCTTATAAAAGTTCTTCCCCTACACTATCCCCCAGTTTTCTCATCTCTCTAGAAGTTCAGAAGACTTTTAAACTTTTCCAGATTTATATGTTCTTTCCTCTTCAATACAGAAGAGAATAAGCATCAAGCATCACCACCCCTCCACCTCCAACTGCTTCTTCTATATTATTTCTTCTTTGATGCTTCATTTTAATGAAATAATTGCTTTTGTTTTTACCTTTTCCTACCCAGTTTTATTTTCTTTTTGTATCATTCCTCATACACAACACAGTCCCAACCTTTCTTTTAGTATGTCAAATGTTCTTTTTTCATTTAGAATTATATTTAAATTTAAAATTTTTTTAATTAAATTTTATATTAAATACTAAATTGGAAATTTTAAAAGTTAAAGTGAGATTAATAAAATTAAGAAAAAAACTTTTGGATTAATAAATAAGATGAATTGTTTTTGAAAAAATCCCATAAAATAAACAATTGGTTAATTTGATTTAAATAAGAGTGAGGATAACTAAAATACTAGGGGGAAAAATGAAAAGGGTGAATAAAACAATAATGAACATGAAATTAAAGGAATTATAAGTAATTATTTTGTCCAATTATATGCTAAGAAATTTAACAATTTAAATGAAAAGGAGTAATATTTATAAAATATCAATTGTTTAGCTGAGCAGAAGAGGAAATACAATATCTAAATAGACTTAATTTAGGAAAAGAAATTGAGCAGGTTATACATGAATTTCCTAAGAGAAAAAGCACCAGAATCAGATGACTTTACATATGAATTCTATCAAATTGTTATAGATAACTAATTTCAATATTAAATAAATTATTTGGAATAATAGGTAAAGAAGGAATCCCATCAAAGTGCTTTTCTGAAACAAATATGATACTGATGAAAAACCGGGAAGAGTAACAGAAAAAGAGAACTAATGAATATGGATGCAAAAATTCTAAATAAAATGCTAGCTAAAATATTGCAATAATATATTACAAAATGACCAAGTGAGATTTAAGCCAGATAAGAAGGAATGGTTTAATATAAATAAAACTATTAACATAGTTGATTACATCAATTATAAAATTAGCAAAAATGATATGGTTATATCAAATTTGCAGAAACACCTATTTCTATTAAAAACACTTAAAACAGGGGCAGCTAGGTGGTGCAGTGGATAGAGCAGCAGCTCTGGAGTCATGAGGACCTGAGTTCAAATCCAGCCTCAGATACTTAATAATTGCCTAGTTATGTGACATTGGGCAAATTTAAAAAAAATAGAAAAAGACTTAAAATATTGATAGAATGTATTTTTCCTTATATTTATAAAAAAATTTATCTAAAATCATCAGAAAGCATTTGGGTAATGGAGATAAGTTCGAAGCCTTCCTAGTTAGATCAGATGTGAAATAAACATGTCCACATGTGAAATAAGCAATTAGAGAAGCAAAAGGAATAGAATTAATCAGAATAAAGAATGAGGTGGCAAAACAGTCTCTTTTGCAGATGATTTGAAAAATCCAAAAATCTCAATTAAAAAATTGAAAAGATATATTCAGCAAAATAGAAGAATATAAAGTAAATCCATATAAATTCATCTCATCAATCAAAATTTCATCAACAAAACTCTGCAAGAAGAGATAGTAAGAGATACCCTATTTAAAGTAAAGCTAGACAGTATAAAATACCTGAGTAAACCTACCAAAACAAACCTAGGAAGTATATAAATAAAATAAAACAAAAACTTTTTATGCAAATAAAATTAGATTTAACAATCACAGAAATATTATTTTTAATGGGTGGGGGCTTATTTTATTATTTTTGCCTTCCTTAACATCTCTCTTGTATACCTTTTCTCTCTTTTGACAATTAAATAACCCTGATACATACATTCTCATATATGGAATATTGGAATAGCTTGATAGTTGGTGTCCCAGCTTCACTTCCTACTCCAATCCAACCTCCACTCAGATATCATATTGATCTTCCTAAAATGCAGGATGTAACCAAATCACTACCTCCTTCCACTTACCTCCATTCAATATGCCCTATCATTTCTAGGATTAAATATAACATTCTCTTACAAAGTATTTCAAAATTTTTTACGTTCCATTCTTCTGCCTTATCCTGTTTACATACTTTTGAGATCGGTAACTCTCTGTGCATAGTTTTAAATTGCTTTCTAAAATAGGAGGACCAGTTCACGGATCAACCAACCAAGTACCAGTGTACCTTTTTATTGTACCTAAATCTATTCCATTGATCAACATCTTTAAAAAAAGCCTAATAAATTACTTTAAGGATTACTACCTATTTGAGATTTGATACTAATAGATCTTTCTTGCCATTTTCCTTGCAATTACCCTTGAAATTTTTTACCTTTTTGTATATTTCTTCATACAAATTGTACAGTTCTATTTCTAGGTCCATAAGATATTATTTGGAGACTATACTGTTAAAGTACCAAATAATTAAATAATACACATGAATAATGAATTTTTCTCCAATTATATAGCTATGACTTTATTTCTACAGATGGCATCTAGATAACTATTGGTTAATACAAACAAATATTTTCTATTTCCTATAATTATTTTAAAAGGGGTTTTTCTTTCTAATTCTTTCTGCTGAGATTTTTTGGGGACTTAAGAGTTCTCTAAGTAAGTCCATTAGCTACAAGTGCTTCCCCTTTCCTTATACATATTCTTGAAGTTATTTTTAAAAATCTTATTGCTTTAGCTAGCATTTCTGTAGCACTAGCATAAATAGTACTGGTGACCTTATTGGAAAGTCCTCTAAATTTTTCCTATTACATATTTGATAAATTCTTTTTAACATATTAAGGACTCATTTGTTTCAATGATTTCGAAATTTTTTAACTGAAAAAAATTGTTTCATTACAAGTCTATTTATATAGTATTGATTTTTTTATTGTATTTTAGTCTTCTTTTATTGAACAACTATATTTCTAGTGTAAACCCAATATGCTCATAATAATAATTAAAGTTCTTCAACTCAGTAACAAAGTAGAAACTATGAAGTTAAACAAGTAATACAGTTGAAAGCAAAAGATTATTCAATTAATGTACAAAGATAAGCTGTTTTTAAAATAACTAAATGAGGGGGTGGCTAGGTGGTTCAGTGGATAGAGCACTAGCCCTGGAGTCAGTAGTACCTCAGTTCAAATCCGGCCTCAGACACTTAATAATTACCTAGCTGTGTGGCCTTGGGCAAGCCACTTAACCCCATTGCCTTGCAAAAAACCTAAACAAAAAAAATAACTAAATGACCAATTGTTCATATGAATAATAAAAATAAAAACTAACAATGGAAGAAATAAAGGAAATTTTTAGTAGCTATTTCATAAAATTATATGTGAACAAATATTCTTATAGATATTTAGAAATAGATGAATTCTGTGAAAAAAATATTAAATAATTAGATAGACAAAACAAGAAGACTGTGTCTATTTCTAAGTCACATAAAAAATGAATAAACTCTAAATGAATTCCCAAAGAAACCAAAAAAATGTTATGAGTGGGGACTGGGAGGATAGTGATATTTCAATAGTAGTAGTGAAGTTGGGAAGAAGAGTTTTGAGAAAGAATAATAAATTATATTCAGCACATGTTGAGCTTAAGATGTTTACAGGATATCTACTTCAAGCTGTTCAGTAGATATTGAGAGATGTGAGAGTAAAGGACAACATAGTGGATGAAGTTGAAGAAATAATCTACATAATTAATTTATTCCATGAGAGCTTATGAGATCACCAAGGGAAATAGTATAAAAGGAGAAAAGGGCATAACTCTGTCAGACAGCAACCTGGTTGAAGAGCCAGCAAAGATAGAGATGGAACAATCAGAGAGAGTAGTATCACAACATCAACAGGAAACAAGAAAAGGGTAATTGAAATTATCAAAGACTGGAGAGAGGTCAGGAAGGAAGAGGACTGAGAAAAGGTCATTAGCTTCAAAAATTAAAAATTGCTAGTAACTTTTTGAGATATAAATTTTGATTTAATGATCAGGAGTGTGAGAGAAAAGTACTACTTCATCATAGAGTTTACTCAGAAAAGGAAGGATTGATATCAGACAGTATCATTGACAGATGGCACTACTGAAAGTATTTTGATCAGCTCTCCAAAATATTTCTTTAATAACTTGGAGCTTATAGCAATATGTCTGAAAATCAATTTAGTAGTATTATAATAACTTTAATATTGGTATGGTTCAAAATGAACTTTAACCTTTCATTTATTTAAATTGTTTATTTATTTTATCATTGTTCCTGTACAAGTCTTGATTATGCCTTGATAGAGTACTCCAAGACATTTTATGAATTTTAAAATAATTTAAAATAATATTTCTCTTTTATTATTTTCTCCCACATTTTGATATTTATATCTAGAAATATGAGAGGTTTTGTGAATTTGTTTTGTATTCAATTACTTTACTGATGTTCTTAGTGATCTCAACTTCTCTTTCAATTTCCTAGAGTTTCCTAAGGAAATAATTTTCTTCAAAGAATTGGGTTAGTTTTTATCTTGGGTGGAATATTCCCAGTAAAACCCTCCCAGAATTAATATTCCTAGTGAAGTCCTTTCAGGGTTAAGAATTATTAAGAAAAACAAACTATTATTATATTATTATACCTAGAAAATTGTTATTGGACTATTATTATTAGACTATTCTTTTCTATTCCAAAAGAAAAGCTCAGGAGCCACCTGCTTTATGATGACTATTTTTTGCAAACTGGGAGAACAGTCTAACCATAGACATTAATTCATTAAGATAGTGATGAAGATCCCAAGTTACCTCACCATCTTGTGGAATAATATTATGAAAACATTTCATTCTTTTCTCTGTGTCTGTTGCTGGGGTAGATTTTTATCAAATAAGATGTACCTCCAGAGACCCAGCCAATGGGTTAAAGGAGAAGGTGGTTAGGGAGAGGGGCCTGTATTAATCATGGTTGACTGTCCTTTGGGTGCAGCCCTTTGATCCTTGCCATCTTTGGTGAGAGATTTGGGGTTTGCCTTTTTCTCCAGAAAAGCAAATATACTTTCTTTTGTTCAGACCAGTCCCTGAAGATTTTGTTTCATATGACCTAAGGTCAAAAAGTGCTAATGAAAAAGGATAGTGTAACAGTATACTCAGGGAAAATGGAAATAGTTCAGTCTGAGTAATGGGTTATGAAAGAACTGGGAAGAAAATTAAAGCTTAGAGAGAGTTGGGGTTTTTGAACCACTTGTTAAATATGGAATATAGAAAGAAGTTATGAGCAGGTTTGATGTATAAGTAAAAGGATTGATTTGGGGATTTTGGAAGCTTTGAGAAGTGATTTAAAATCAGTGTAAGAAGGGGGAGAAAGGTATAGAAAGATAAAAATTCAAATGGAGATATGTGTTTAAATGAAGTTGGAGTAATATGAAAATTGCATTAGACTGCCATTTTTGCATTATCTGGCTGTGACTTTATTGGAAAGTAATAAACTCCATAATATGAAAAGTTTGATGTGAAAGCAATTCTTAGGTAAATGTTATTTTTTTGCTATTGTTTCTTCATATTGGGGAATTCTATAAAATGCTAATCTTTTGAACAAAATCATCTGAAAAAACATGAAAACTGATTTAAGCAGTTTGTAAATGTTGTGTGACTCCTCCAGAGTCATAGGAAGAAAAAGAATGAATGGATATGCTATAATAGATAGGGACAGAATGGCCTTGATGGAGGCTGGGAGTCTGCCAAAACCATTGTCAATGCAGACTTATGAGATATGTTCTCTTAATGAATCTTTAAAATTGCTAATAAGGGGGGGGGGGGAAGAAAATATTTATACATTGAAAATATGCTTGTGTTGTAGTTCATGTATTTGAAAAAAAGCTGGGGTGAGTGTGGAATGAAACAGGTAAAGGTAAATAATTTGTTCGTATTACCTTGATATTTCAAATTTTGGAGAATCTCTAAATTAGAACATAAAATGTTCTAATATTGATTAGTGGGGATAAAAAAACCTCTTATAAGTTAGAGCACTGAGAAGTGAGAATTACTCTGATAAAGATAAGGATTTGCAAACTTTCTAGGTTTTTAAAAAGAAAACAATTTAAGATTATATTATATATATATATTACTTCTGGACTTAAGAGAAGTATAAAGAAAATATTGTAATCATAAAAAGGGATTTTAAGAAACTTCTGGTCTTGAGAATTTTTATCTGTTGTAAAATTCTAAGGAGTAAAGAGAATATACATAAAAAAAGTAGATTGTAATAACCTATCACATTTGCAAAGTTTTATTATGAGACAATTAGAGAATACCTTGTCAGCATTTTATAGCTCTCAAGGTCTTTTTGGCTTAGAGAATTTGTGAAAAGCCTTTTTTTTTAACCTCATGTTTATGAAAGGGAATATTTATAAGTAAGATCGAAGTACTTTATTTAATATCTTATTAATACTTAAGAATAAGAAGAACATAAAATTGGAATGGGTAAAAGGGTTACATTGGGTTTTTAAAGGACTGAATAAGTGTATAAGACTAAATTCATGGAGAATTTTAATATATTTTTGAAAACAAAAGTATATTTGGAATAAGAGGTAAATAAGTTTATAAAGTACAGATTTAGAAGAGATTTGTGGGTAAAAGATAATTATAAGGGGCAGCTAGGTGGTGCAGTGGATAAAGCACTGGCCCTGGAGTCAGGAGTACCTGGGTTCAAATCAGGTCTCAGACACTTAATAATTACCTAGCTGTGTGGCCTTGGGCAAGCCACTTAATCCCATTTGCCTTGCAAAACCCTAAGAACAAACAAACAAACAAACAAAAAGATAATTATAAGGTTAATTTTAAGAGAACTTGTTTTGTTTTACTTTAAGAGAATGAGATGTCAGCATGGAAACCTTATGTTTCATGTGGGTTAAAAGTTAAATATTCAATTTTAAAGAAAAAAATGCAGACTTAGAAGTATAATGTAGAAAAGATTGGTAAATATGCCTTAACTGCAAGATACACTTTCCACTAATATTGAATAAGCGCGACGGGCTTTGAAAAATAATTAGGAAATTGAAAGACTATGTAACCTCCAGTTAGGTAACTTATTGATGAGTAAGATGTTGAAGAATTTTTATCAGTTTTGTGAGCTACTTTTGTAAATATAAGCTATTTTACTGTAATGATGCCAAAGCCTAGTATTAATCATTGATTGCTTTGTAGGGATAATGAGGGAAATTATCAAAAGTCATGACTCTCTGGGTTCCCTGAAAGTTTTAAAGAATGTGTTGAACCTTATTCTAGATCTGCAGGTCCAGAAATATATGCATTAATGGAATGATTGTTTTGTAAAATAAAACAATTAATGTGTTACTATTATTATAATACTGTTTTGTTACATTTGTAATTAATAACACATTGAAAAATTCAGAGTTCCTTAAGATGTTCTAAAGGATTGAAAGAATTCTAAAACTAATGATTTTAATTTCAAGCATGGCTATTAGTTAAATAGGTTTATTATAGGGAATTGTTTGTCAATTATACATGCAAATCAGAATTATTGTGGTTACAGTGTATTTTTATCTCCCACAATTGCATATTTGCCTATCTTTATGCCCTTGATTTTGTCTTCTTATTGTTACTAGGATATCTACCACTATATCAAATAATAGCTGGGAAAAACTTTTTTATATATTTATTAGGAAAGATTCTGAGGTATTCCCATTAGTTGGCTTTGAGTTTGTACATATATATATATATATAGATATATATATATGCCTATATTTATATATCTATTCTGTGGATTGTTTTATTTTTGTTTTTATCATAGAAAAGTGGTTATGCCTACTTTGTCAAAGACATACATATTTGGCTATAATGAAGTAGTTTGTCATTTTTTTGTTTTTAACATGATTACATACATTGTTTTATGATTTCATAAATTGTTTTCCTAATGTTAAGTAATTCCTGCCTCCCTGGAAAAAAAAAAACTCTAACTTGATCACTTGATTATATAGAATAGTTTTTGTTTTATTTTCATTACATTTCTATGATCTTTTTGCCAGTATTTTATTAAAAATTTTAAACCAAGTTTTAAACTTTAAACAATGATACTGTGATGAAATTCTTTTCCTTTACTTTATCCTCTTCTAATAGGACTATGTGTTGCATAAAAATTGTTTGATAAACTTTTATTTTGAAATTTTTTGAGTCTGTTTTGTGTAATTTGTTTAGTTTAGTTCTACTGGCAGATCAGACCCCTAGAGGACAGATTACAACTCCTATCCTCAGAGTTCTTGTTCTTTTATGAAACCCTGGCTATTATGATTATTAGTTGATGTCAATCAGTCATTCAGAATTATATTTTAATTAGGTACCACTTATGAGGTTTAAAGGAAAATTAGTTTGTATGAAACATTCACCTATATCAACTTCCTGCAAAAGTCTGGAATAAAGGTATATTCAGAGTCTAGGATAAAGTGGTCTTGAACTTAATGAATATATATAGCAAAGGGTAAATTCATAACTCCAGATTATAGGACATCCTCCTCCCATTTTCAGTCCATTCAATAAACATTTATTAAGTGCCAGGCACTATGCTAAATCCATACATAAAGGATACAATAGAAAGCTGAAAAGAAAGAGCCATTGGGGTACCCAGCATGGGAGTATGAAAGTCTGTGCAGTCCAAACAAATAGACTACTGATGGAAAATGAAGAGTTGAATGGAATGTTCTGTCTTTGCGGTTGTTCGGTCTTTTTTCCAGTCATGTTCAAGTCTTTGGGACCGTATTTGTAGTTTTCTTGGCAAATGGAGTGGTTTGCCATTTCTTTCTCCAACTTATTTTATAGATGAGGAAACTGAGGAAAGCAGGATGAATTACTTGCAGGATTATACAGTTAGTAAATGTCTGAGTCCAGATGTGAATGCAGGAAGATGAGTTTTTCCCATTTCCAAACCTACACTCCATTTCCTAGTTTATTGTTTAATTCTCTACCCCTCCAAACTAGAGGGGAGAGACAATTGAAGAAATTGACCAGGTGTTTGAAACTTGAGTTATTGTGTATGGTGATGACATTTCTGGTGATCTAGACCTGGGAGAGACCAAGGGATAAAATCAAGAAGAACTACTATGACAGGGGAGCCTTTCCTAGGTGCTCTCACCAAAATATTTCAAAAATATTAAAATTATGGCTCTAACTAAATTTTTGAGAGAGAGAACCTACAGAAAGATCCAGTGAGGCAATTCTCCAGCCCAAGGTAACCTGGAAAATAGTGGAAAAACTCTGTTCCACGGGGTTATAGGGGTGGCCCAGACAGAGTGAAGAAACTTCAGCCTCCTGGAAACAGCCCCAGGGCACCTGAGAACCATGGCTCCTGGCAGCAGAAATAGTTTCCCGACCTGCACCCCAGGGAGCACAAAGCACAACTTGGAAGATCAACAGGGAGACCTCTGCCAGAACAAATGCGAACACTCAGCTGGTTGTAGCCCTCATCCAGTCACAGCACTTAGTACAGCCAGATCCAGGAAACAGAAGCAGGCTCTTGGAGCTGGCAAGCAAGAGCCTCTAGACAGGTGCACCCTGAGTCCTCAGCCCACCAAAGGTAAGGGAGTGGAGGAAGACTTTCTAGGGCTGTCCTCTGTCCCTGGAACAGGACTCTGGGGCTCTGACAGGTAAGGGAGTGGAGGAAGACTTTCGAGGGCTGTCCTCTGTCCCTAGAACAGGACTCTGGGGCTCTGACCACATTCAGATCTTGATCACAGTCTAGGACCTGCTCTGTGGCAGGCGGGTGTGCTTGTGATCATTCACAGACCAGGAGAGGAGTCAGAGCCTCACACACTGAGGTCCTTGTGGGGGTGTCCCAATAAAACTCAAAACCTCAGGAAGCACAGGCTGAGGAAATGAGTAAACAGAAAAAAAAAGGAATCTGATCATTGACAAATACTTTGTCTATGATCCCAAGGAGGATCAAAATACTCAATCTGAAGATGAAGAAACACAAGATTCTGCATCTAAAAATTCCAAGAAAAATAGAAGTTGGGCTCAGGCTATGTCAGAGATCAAAAAATGTTTTGAAAATCAAGTAAGGGAGATAGAAGAAAAATTGGGAAAATAAATGAGAGAGATGCAGGAAAATGAAGTCAGCAGCTTAGTCAAGGAGAGCCAAAACAATGCTGAAGAAGATAACATGTTAAAACCAGCTTAGGTCAAATGGATAAAACAGTTCAAAGAGTTATTGAGGAGAAGAATGCTTTAAAAAGCAGAACTGGCCAGATGAGAAAGGAGAAAAGAAAACTCTCTGAGGAAAACAAATCTTCCAGATGTAGAATGGAGCTAAAGGAAGCTGATGACTTTATAAGAAATCAAGGCACAATACTTCAACACCAGAAGAATGAAAAATTAGAAGAAAAATGTGAAACATCTCATTGAAAAAACAACTTATCTGGAAAACAGATTCAGGAAAGATAATTTAAAATTTATTGGGATACCTGAAAGTCATGATCAGGAAAAGAGCCTTGACTTCATTCTTAAAGAATTCCTACAGGAAAATTGCCCAGATATCCTAGAAGCAGAGGGCAAAATAGAAATTGAGAGAATCCATCAATCTCCCCTGGAAAGAGATCCAAAAAAAAACAAGCCCCAGGAATATTATAGCCAAGTTCCAGAACCCCCAAGTCAAAGAGAAAATATTACAAGTAGCCAGAAGGAAACAATTCAAATATTGTGGAGCTGCAGTCAGGATCACACAGGACTTAGTAGCAGCTACATTAAGGACTCATAGGACTTGGAATATAATATTCCAGAGGGCAAAAGAGTTTGAATGCAACCGAGAATCAACTACTCAGCAAAACTGAACATCCTCTTCCAGGGGGAAAAGATGGACTTTCAATGAAGCAGGGGAATTTCAAATGTTCCTGTTAAAATGAACAGAGTTGAACAGAAAGTTTGACCTTCAAGTACAGGACTCGGGTGAAGCATAGAGAGTGGAGTAAGAGGGTAAATTATGAGGGACTGTATGTATTCCTGCATAGAAAAATGATACTGATAATACTCATATGAGTGTCACATTTAATAGAGTAGTTAGAAGGAGCTTTTTAGATGAACCACAAGAAAGAGCTGAATTTGAAGATATAATAAATTGTAAAAATGGACTCAATGGCTAAAAGGGAAGTGTACAGGGAGTAAGAGAAAGGAGAGGTGGAAAAGGCTAAGATATTTCATATATAAGATATTTTTTTTTTTGCAATGAGCTCTTACAGTGATATGGAAGGGGGAAGGCAAAGGAGAATGAGGGAACCTTCACTATCATTAGAAATAGCTCAGAGAGGAATCAGCATACATACTCAATAGGGTATAGGCATCTAGAGTAAAAAAGAGAGAAGGGGGACAGGGGAAGGGAGGGTGTGGGTGATAGAGGAGAGGGTAGATCATAGGAGAGAATAGTCAGATATAACACATTTTCTTTTTTAACTTTTTGCAAGGTGCTGGGATTGGGTAGCTTGTCCAGGACCATGGGGCCAGGTGGTTGCTGGTTGTCTGTGGTGGTATGTGGACTTGGGGCCTCTTGGACCCAGGGCCAGTGATCTGTCCATTATGCTACTCAGCTACCCTACGGCACATTTTAGAAGAGGGACAGACTTAATGGAGAGAGAAAATATAATATAATATAATATATGACAGGGGGAGGAATGGATGGAGGGAATTACAATCAGCAAAAGCAACTGTGGAAAAACATTGAAGTAAGTTCTGTGATGGACTTATTTTTTTTTATTTTTATTTTTTGCAAAGCAATGGGGTTAAGTGGCTTGCCCAAGGCCACACAGCTAGGTAATTATTAAGTGTCTGAGGCTGGATTTGAACTCAGGTGCTCCTGACTCCAGGACCGGTGCTCTATCCACTGCACCACCTGGCTGCCCCCTGTGATGGATTTATGATAAAGAATGTGATCCACCTGAGACAGAGCTCTTTCTTTTCTTTTCCTTTCCTTTCCTTTCCTTTCCTTTCCTTTCCTTTCCTTTCCTTTCCTTTCCTTTCCTTTCCTTTCCTTTCCTTTCCTTTCCTTTCCTTTCCTTTCCTTTCCTTTCCTTTCCTTTCCTTTCCTTTCCTTTCCTTTCCTTTCCTTTCCTTTCCTTTCCTTTCTTTTCTTTTCTTATTTCTCATGAGCTTCTATGTTTTTGTGGGGGAGGGGGTATTATGTTTTCTCTTAAACACAAATATTTCTGTAATGTATAAGTAAAGCCATATTTAAAAAAAAAGAAACCAGGAGGGATGGGAATTCAGGGAAACATGGAGGGATTTGCATGAACTGGTGCTGAGTAGGATGAATGAAACCAGAAGAATGTTGTGCATCAGTAGAACAATCAGGGACAATTTGAAGCTATCTGCAATGAAGAATAACATCTATATCCAGAGAGGGTGTTTTGGAGTTTGAACAAAGACCAAAGACTATTACCCACAATTTAGGGGGGAAAATTTTATCTTATTATGCAATTTTGCTATTTCTTATACTTTATTTTTCTTCCTTAAGGATATGATTTCTCTTTTATCATATTCAATTTAGATCAATGCATATCATGGAAACAATGTAAAGACTAACAGACTGCCTTCTGTGGGGGGTGGGAAGCAAGAATAGGGGTAAATTTTTAAAACTCATAATAAATAAAATCTTTCAAAAAAAAAAAACCCCTGCTGTTGGAGATTCCCATTGTAGAGTCTTTACAATGTTGCCTTTAGATAAAACCTTTCCTCAGTGTGTTAAGTTTCACCTTGGCTCCCAATGCAGGCACAACTAATAACCATTATCATTGATCAAATATTACTAGGTTACTGATGAGAAATCAAATATTGACCCAGGAATCAGTAGGAAACTACCCAAGTCCATATCTTCTGCCAACAATGGAAACGTAGTTTGAAACAGAAGCTCTGTCTGGAGTCAGTGACAAATATGATTGGATTATTCATATCACCAATAATGTTCCCTTCCTTTTGCTTCATTGCTTATGTTCTTTCTTTGTTGTTGCTTTAGATCTCAATGTATGAGTATATATACACACAGACAGATACATAAAAATATACATATGCATATTTTTATATACATTATATATATATATATATTCTTTGATAATGGACAAGAACTAACTATATATTCATAAATACATATGTTTGCAAGATGACCCAAGAGTGTATGTGTGTGTGTGTGTATGAGAGAGAGAGAGAGAGAGAGAGAGAGAGAGAGAAAATATCAAAACATCTGAAATATTTGTTTTGTGATGTTCTGTTATTTTGTGATTGTTGTTGTGTGTAGAGCTGGGAGGAAGATTTGAATCTGAGTAGAGGAAGAGAAAAATCTCTGATTCTGCTAGAAGGCTCCCCTAAACTCCCACATGTTAGACCAGAACCTAGAAAGGCTCTGAACCTTTTTTCCTGCACTTTTATGTCTTGGAGAAGTTAATCTACTCAGCTTTTTTTTTTTAGTACTTTTTTTCTTTTTGCAAAGCAATATGGGGTTAAATGGCTTGCCCAAGTCCACACAGCTAGGTAATTATTAAGTGTCTGAGGCCAGATTTGAACTCAGGTACTCCTGACTCCAGTGACAGTGCTTTATCCACTGTACCACCTAGCCACTCCCTCCCACTCAACCTAAAACTACTTTCCTGCAGTTCATACTTAAATGAATGAACATTCAAATAATTCATCATATTTAGCCGAGCTCAGATTCCACCAGGTTTTTTCCATATATACTTACTTTCTTTTTGTTACCCACCCTGTAGCAGCACCCTTTAGACCTTAGAACATTCAGAGATTATATCTTCAAGAATAAATCCATTGTGCTTTGGAACTACTACCCTGGGAATGAGTTGTTTTGACTTTAGACAAGTAGATAGTGTAGTGGATAGAGCAATTTATTTTCAGGCAGGACGACCTGAGTTTGAATCTTGCCTCAGATATTAACTAGCTGTGTGTACATAAGCAAACCAGTTAGCCATTTTTGGGCTTTTAAAATAATATTTTCATCAGAACCCCTCTCTCACAGATACAATATATGTAAAAAGCTTTAAAACTTGTAAAACATAAAAATATTATCATTATAATAACAGTGATGACACTGTTATTATAATTATTAGAATTAATGAGAACAAATTCATGTAACCTATTAACATCTAGCCATGCTTTTTTATTTTTTTAATTATTTTTATTAAAGATATTATTTGAGTTTTACAGTTTTACCCGTAATCTTGCTTCCCTTCCCCCCCCCCCCCCATGGAAAGCACTCTGTCAGTCTTTACTTTGTTTCTATGTTGTACCTTGATCCAAATTGGGTGTGATGAGAGAGAAAAATCATATCCTTAGAGAAGAGAAGTCTAAGAGGTAACAAGATCAGACAATAAGATATCTTTTTTTTCCTAAATTAAAGGGAATAGTCCTTGCACTTTGTTCAAACTCCACAGCTCCTTAGCTGGATACAGATGGCACTCTCTTTTGCAGACAGCCCAATATTGTTCCCGATTGTTGCACTGATGGAATGAGCAAGTCCTTCAAGGTTGAACATCACTCCTATGTTGCTGTTAGGGTGTACAGTGTTTTTCTTGTTCTGCTCATCTCACTCAGCATCAGTTCATGTAAATCCCTCCAGGCTTCCCTGAAATCCCATCCCTACTGGTTTCTAATAGAACAATAGTGTTCCATGACATACATATACCACAGTTTGCTAAGCCATTCCCCAATTGAAGGACATTAACTGGATTTCCAATTCTTTGCCATCACAAATAGGGCTGCTATAAATATTTTTGTACAAGTAAAGTTTTTTACCCTTTTCATAATTTCTTCAGAGTATAGACCCAGTAGTGGTATTGCTGGGTAAAAGGGTATGCACATTTTTGTTCCCCTTTGGGCATAGTTCCAAATAGCTCTCCAGAAAGGTTGGATGAGTTCATAGCTCCACCAACAGTGTAGTAGTCTCCCAGATTTCCCACAACCCTTCCAACAATGATCATTATCCTTCCTGGTCATATTGGCCAATCTGAGAGGTGTGAGGTGGTACCTCAGAGAAGCTTTAACTTGCATTTCTCTAATAATTAATGATTTAGAGCATTTTTTCATATGGCTATGCATTGCTTTGATCTCTTCATCTGTAAATTGCCTTTGCATATCCTTTGACCATTTGTCAATTGGGGAATGGAATGGTTTTTTGTTTTAAAAATATGACTCAGTTCTCTGTATATTTTAGAAATGAGTCCTTTGTCAGAATCCTTAATTATAAAGATTGTTTCCCAATTTACTACATTTCCTTTGATCTTGGTTATATTGGTTTTATCTGTACAAAAGCTTTTTAATTTAATGTAATTGAAATCATCTAATTGGTTTTTGGTGATGTTCTCCATCTCTTCCTTAGCCATAAACTGTTCCCCTTTCCATAGATCTGACAGGTAGACTAGTCCTTGATCTTCTAATTTGCTTATAGTATTGTTTTTTTATGTCTATGTCCTGTAACCATTTGGATCTTATCTTGGTAAAGGGTGTGAGGTGTTGGTCTAATCTAAGTTTCTTCCATACTAACTTCCAATTATCCCAGCAATTTTTATCAAAGAGGGAGTTTTTATCCCAATGGCTGTACTCTTTGGGTTTATCAAACAGCAGATTACTATAATCATCTCCTGCTTTTACACCTAGTCTATTCCACTGGTCCACCACTCTATTTCTTAGCCAATACCAAACAGTTTTCATGACTGATGCTTTATAATATAATTTTAGATTGGGTAGGGCTAAGCCACCTTCTTTTGCACTTTTTTTTCATTAAGCTCCTGGCAATTCTTGACCTTTTATTTCTTCATATGAATTTACTTACAATTTTTTCTAACTTGGTAAAGTAACTTTTTGGAATTTTGATTGGTAGGGCACTAAACAGATAGTTTAGTTTTGGTAGAATTGTCATTTTTATTATTTTAGCTCTACCTATCCACAAGCAGTTGATATTTGCCCAGTTATTTAAATCTTATTTAATTTGTGTGAGAAGTGTTTTATAATTGTTTTCAAAAAGATTCTGCATCTGTCTTGGTGAATAGACTCCCAAATATTTTATACTGTCTGAGGTTACTTTGAATGGGGTTTCTCTTTCTAGCTCTTCCTGCTGTTTCTTGCTAGACATATATAGAAAAGTTGAGGATTTATGTGGGTTTATTTTATAACCTGCAACTTTGCTAAAATTGTCCCACTGGGTGCATATATATTCAATATTGAAATGACTTTATTGCCTATGGTACCTTTTAGGAGGATAAAGTTTCCTTCCTTATCTCTTTTAAAACTATCTATTTTTGCTGCTGCTTTGTCTGAGATAAGGATTGCTACCCCTGCTTTTTTTAACTTCAGCTGAAGCAAAACATATTTTGCTCCAACCTTTTACCTTTATTCTATATGTATCTCTCTGCTTCAAATGAGTTTCTTGTAAGTAGCATATTGTAGCTTACATTTTAAGGGAGAATTCATCCCATTCACATTTAAGGTTATGATTACTAATTCTTTATTGCCCTCCATGCTATCTTCCCCCGTTTGTATTTTCCCCCTTCCCCCCCTTCATCCATATTCCCCAGTATTTTGTTTCTGAATACCACCCACTTCAGTGTGTTTGCCCTCCTATATCACACCCTCCCCTTTCTTTCCCCTTTCCCTTTTCACTTCCCTTCCTTTTGTTATTTCCCCTTTTCCCCCACTCCCCTTCCCTTTCTCTGTCCCCCCTCTAATTTTCCCCTTTTAATACTTGAAAGATTAGATGTTTTATAAGTTAACTGAGTATATGTAGGTTGACTTTAAGCCAAGTCTGATGAGAAGAAGATTCAGGTGTTTCTCCTCTGCTCCCTTCTTCCCCTCTATTACCATAGGTTTTTTGTACCTCTTAGTGTAATGAGATTTTCCCCATTCAATCCCTTCCCTTCTCCAGTCCCTTTCCTGTCCCCCTTTTTAAGGAGGTACTGTTTTTTTTAGATCATTCTAAGTCATAGAAAATTCTGAGTGTCCCTTCTAGTTCAGTATATTCTATTGAATAGAGTCAAAATTCCTTTAACCCAAGTGGGGTTAAAGCCAGTTACATCCTATTAGATAGCAGTCTCATGGATAGGTCATGAATTTCCATCATTTCTGGCTAGGTGTATTCTCTCTGTTAGAGTTAAAATTCTCAAGATTTATGAGAATCTTTCCCCCCCCTCCCCCCTATGCTGGGATATAGCCAGTTTCAACTTGCATTTTTTTTCCTTTTACCGTCCCCCCCACTTTTTTTTACATTTTCATGTGTCTCTTGAACCTCCTGTTTGATGTCCAAATTTTCTGTTTAGCTCTGGTCTTTTCATCAGAAATTTTTGGAATTCTTCCAATTCGTTAAATGTCCATCTTTTTCCCTGGAAGAGAAGGCTCAACTTTGCAGGAAAGCAGATTCTTGGCTGCATTCCAAGCTCCTTTGCTCTTTGAAATTTCTCATTCCAGGCCTTTCAATCCCTTAATGTTGATGCAGCCAGGTCCTGAGTGATCCTCACTGTTGCTCCTTGATATTTAAATTGTTTCTTTTTGGCTGCTTGCAAGATTTTCTCTTTTATCTGATAGTTCTGGAGTTTGGCCACAATATTCCTTGGTGTTTTCATTTTAGGATCTTTTTCTGGTGGGGATCGATGTACTCTTTCAATAACTACTTTGCCCTCCGCTTCCATGATATCAGGGCAGTTTTCCATCACTAGATCCTGTAATATTAAGTCCAGGCTTTTTATCCTCTTCAGTGTTTTCAGGAAGTCCTATAATTTTCAGGTTGCCCCTCCTCAATCTATTCTCGAGGTCGGTGGTTTTGTTGGTGAGATATTTTACATTTGCTTCTATTTTTTCTATTTTTTTGATTTTGTTTAACTGACTCTTGCTGTCTCATGGAGTCATTAGCTTCTGTAGACTCCATTCTTATTTTTGGGGAGGAGTTTTCTTCATTAACCTTTTGCAACTCCTTTTCCAATTGGTCAGTTCTACTTTTGAAAGAGCTTTCCATTTGACCAATTGAGGTTTTGAGAGAATTAATTTCTTTTTGCATTTGCCCATTTGAGGATCTTAGAGATTTATTCTCATTTTGTATTGGTCCAATTGATGCTGTGAGAGATTTATTCTCATTTTGTATTTGTCCAATTGTACTTTCTAAGGTTTTGTTTCCTTTTTTCAAGGTATTAATTGTCTCTTCCAAATTTTTAAGCTCCTTACTTATTTCTTCAAGGAAGTCTTTCTGTGCTGGAGACCAGTTTTTATTCTCCTCAGAGGTTCCAGGTCTCTCTGAGTTAGGATCTTTCCCTTCCAGGAATTTTTCTATGGATCCACCTTTTTGCTGACCCTTCTTCATTTTGCTAAGACCTTGAGTTGTGTGGGGGGCTGGTTCACTGGGGCTTTGGATCGCTAAAGGCTTTACTCCCTGAGTGCAGTTTCTCTGGATGGCCAGTAGGAGGTGTTGGTTGCTTTCTCTGGAGTGTCTGTGACCTTGACTGAGGCCATCTCTCTTTGCTTGAAGGGAGGGGTTGGAGCTATTTAATTCTTTTGCCTTCAGTCAATGGTGGGCTTTACCCTGGCCTGAGGTCATTCCTCAGCTGGGCTGGTTCTTCTGCTCACACACCTGGGCCTGAGGCAGAAGTAGTTTGTATTTGTTTGTTTGGGAGGAGGTCTGAGTTGTAATGGGACCAGAGGAGCCCAGGATGGTGTCCACAGCTCTCCTGCACTGAAACTCTCCCCCCAGCCCCAGCCCCAAGCTCCAGGGGGACAGCACCAACACCAGCCCTCTGCTTCCCTGTGGACCCAAGCCTTTGTCATCCAGCCCCATCGCTGATCCAGCAGGTCCAGCTCTCAGGCCCTCTGACTCCCGGTTCCAATTCAGCTGTTAATCTGGCTGATCCAAGGTTGATCCTCCCTCTGAGCCCAGACTCACCTGCCCGAATTCGGCCAGAATTCAGCCAAAGCTGCTGCCGGAGACAAATCCTGAGGTAGATGTTCTTTCTCCTGGCTTTTCTTTCTGAGTTTTGTGGGTCGAATTTCTTTTAAGAGGTTTGTTTCATGTGATAGATGAGGAAGAGCTCAGGAGACTTTAGAACTGTGCCTGTCTTCTCTCTGCCATCTTGGCCGGAAGTCTCCTAGCCATGCTTTTAATCAAGTTTTTTTACAGTCATCTTCTTCCCATCTACACAGCCACCATGCTTGTAATAAACCCAACTCTACTTTTCATATTTTGTTTTTGAAACAGTAATCATATCAATACTACCATTGCTTTTGGAAATAGTGAACTGATCAACTTCTCCATAGATCATTCACCACTTTTGTGAGACTTCCCAGATGAAACACACTTGCCTGGTTATCTCTCCCATATATAGTATCTTCTCATTTGAAAATAAGTTGTACGTGTATAGGTATCAACTAATTTTTTTTAAATTTCTATCCCTGTCACTTAATCTAATTCTGGCATGTGGTAAGCACTTAAAATGCTATTAATTAATTGATTCATTCATATGAATCTTTTCCTAATTTGTCACTGCTAGTTTGTTGCTACAAGTTTTTCTCCTCAACTCACATTTAATTTTTCCGACCCTATCCCAAAATCTTTGAATTTATTTAAATTATTTAAATCTCCATTCATAATTACAGAACTCTTTTCAACCATAACAGTACTAAAGGATTTTTTTTATTTCTAAATGCTTTATTTTTATTTAAAAAGAGAAAAATAGTTCAGTGAATTGGAAATGCAATTATTATTAGATCAATAATATTTTGGGGGGGGCAGCTGGGTGGCGTGGTGGATAAAGTACCTGCCTTGGAGTCAGGAGTACCTGCGTTCAAATCCAGTCTCAGACACTTAATAATTACCTAGCTGTGTGGCCTTGGGCAAGCCACTTAACCCTGTTTACCTCGCAAAAAAGCCTAAAAAAATAGTTTCTATTTTTTCTATTTTTTGATTTTGTTTAACTGACTCTTGCTGTCTCATGGAGTCATTAGTTTCTGTAGACTCCATTCTTGTTTTTGGGAGGATTAAGAAATCAGTTAAGAGAAATCCTAAAAATCAAAGAGATTAATAATTCAAAATAATTAAAGAAACTACACTAAATTAATAAATAAAACTAGGAGCTTTTTTTTCAAAAAAAGTATATAAAACAATGGATCAACATGATTGAAAATAAAAAGGGAAACCAAATTACTAGTATCAAAAATGAAAAAATAGAACACACAACAAATGAAGAAATTAAAGATATTAAAAACTCTTTTATTTGGCTATATGCCAATAAAATATAAAAACTTAAATGAAATAAATGAATATTTATAAAAATATGATACTCAAATCATCAGAACAACAAAGAGTATTTTGACTACTCAATTTTAAAGAAATTGAATAAGCACAAATGAACTTCTTTTAACTCTCATATATATTATATATATAATTATATATATTCATATTCTTAACCAAAAACAAGAAAAATTTCTCTCTCACCCATCTAAACCCTCCACATAACAATGAAAGCAAAACAGAATTCCTGTTACAAACATGTATAATCAAATAAACCAAAAAATGTTTTCATTTTTCATATCCCAAAAGTTTGTCACATTGTGCACTCTGGTTCCATCATATCTCTATCTGGAAGTGGGTTTCATCATTTCATCCTCTGGAATCATAACTGTATATATCACAACAGTATGATGACCAGAGTTCTTAATTCTTTTAAAATTGTTTGACTGATAACGTTGTCAATGTACAAAGTGGTTTTGTTTTCCTTCAATGGGATTATGTTTAATTTTGCTGAAGAAGTTATTCTTAACAATAAGCCAATCTCATTTGCTTCTATAAGCACCTTCTTCAATAAAAGATAGTATATCAATTACGTGGACATCCAAGTTAAAAAAAACAACAAATTAAACACTTCCAAGTAAATGCCAAAAACTGAAGATCAATTATGATGAAAGCAAACTAAATAAATAAAATTATCAAACTTTTAAAATGATAAATTATTAACTCTTTGCTTTAAAAGAAAAGAAAAAACAAATTTACTATATCAAATTGAAATGCGATGAACTCAGTCAAAGAAGAAGAAATGAAAGAAATTATTAGAAACTATGGATTATTAGAAACCAATTTTGTGATAATAAAAATGAAATCCTAAATTAATTGGATATTTACAAAATTAGAAAATACTCAAAAGAGCAAGACATAACACTTAAGGAAGTATATCTTTTTATAAAAAAAGGAAATTAACAATTCAACTGAACAGTCAATTAAATTGAATGAATTTTCATAACAGAAAAGAGAAACCCAGGACCAGATAGATTAATTAAAATTCTACCAAACATATAAATAACAATTCCAGCATTATATAATTTTTAAAAGAGACAGAACCAAGACAAAAAATGAAAAATACAGAAAATGAAAAATAATATGCTTGATCTGCATTTAGACTTCATTAGTCCTTTCTGTGAGAGTGGATAACATTTTACATCATGAACCCTTTGGAATTTGTTTTGAATCATTGTGTTGCTGAGATTAGCTGAGTCTTTTACAGTCACTTATTGCACAATATAGCTGTTACTATAGACACTGTTCTCCTTGTTCTTCTTTACTTTTCATCTGTTTATATAACTCTTCCTAGGTTTTTCTGATATCTGTCTACTTGACATTTCTTATAGTACATATCATTATGATTATATAATTATATATCACATATTCAGTCACTACTCAATTAGTGGGCATCCCTTCAATTTCCAATTTATTGTTACTACAAAAAGAGTTATTATATAAATATTTTAATTCATATAGGTCCAACCACTTACCTTATAGTGTATTGCTAGATCAAATGTTATGCAAAGTTTGATAGTCATATGGGAAAAGTTCCAAATTTTTCTTCAGAATGGTTAAAGGGGTTCACAACTCCACCAACAGTGCATAGTTCCCAATTGATTAATTTCCTTTTTTCATATTACCAATCTAATACTTCAGAGTGATTTTAATTTGCATTTCTCTAATCAAAAAGTGATTTAAGTATTTTTCTTATGATTGCATATACCTTTGATTTCTTCATTTGAAAACTGTCAATTGGGGAATGATTTGTATTCTTATAAATTTGAGTTAGTTCTCTATATATTCAAGAAATGAATCCTTTATCAGACATATTTGCTCTGAGGATTGTTTTTAAGTTTTCTGATTTTTTTTTTCCTAATTTTGGTTGCATCATTTTGTTTGTACAAACTTTTAAATTAATGTAATAAAAATGGCCCCTTTTACATCTAATAATACTCTCTTTATTTTGGTCATAAATTCTTTATTTCTCCATAGATCTGATAGGTGAAATTCCATGCTCTCCTAGCTCTTTTATGGTATTACCCTTTGTGTTTAAATTTTGAATTTTTATCTTATCTTGGTAAGATAGGTTGTTGGACTATTCCTGGTTTTTGCCATATGGTTTTCTAATTTTCCCCAGCAGTTTTTGTCATATAGTAAGTTTTTTCCCCAACTACTAGGGGCAAACACTAGATTATTATGATCATTTACTACTGTCTAGTGTACCTAATCTATTCCACAGATGCATTAGTCTATTTCTTAGCCAGTATTTGAAGATTATCACTTTATAATATAGCTTGAGATCTGGATGGGGAGGCCAGGTTTCTTCACATCTGTTTAGATTAAATTCCTTAACTTTTTGTTCCTCAAGAAGAATTTTACGATTTTTCCAGTTCTATAAAATAATTTTTACTAGTTTGTTTGTTATTTTCCTCTTAATTATATTGGCTGAGTCTAACAATGAGTGGTTGATAATTTTCCATTTGGTTAGATATGACTTTATTTATAGAAAAAGTGTTCCATAATTGTACTCATATAAGTCCTGGATTTCTCTTGGCATGAAAATATTATGTATTTTATATTGTCTACAGTTACTGTAAGTGAGATTTCTTCTTTTTTCTCTTGCTGCTGGGTTTTGTTGGTGAAACATAGAAATGCTGATGATTTGACTTTGCTTTGTTGATTTCAGGTAGTTTTTAGTCAATTAGGAGGTAAATTTTTGCATTTTCTTTGTCCTCTAGTAGATCAGATAATTTTTATTAACGATGTCTTGAATTATAATAGTTAGGATTTTTTTAAATGACCTTGGGAAAGTCACTTAACCACATCGCCTTACAAAAAAATGTTCTAACAAAAATTATGCAGATGAACAAAAGTAAGACTCTAAATGTTTATCAAATTCTTACATTCTAATAGGGCAGAAAAAAATATCTCTTCAAATCCCCGCCCCCCGTTTTAAAGAAGCAAATAGGGAGCAGAGCAAGGCCTAGAAGTAGATGGAGTTTGGAAATAGATGTGGGGGGAGCAAGAATCCATAAACTTCATTCTTCTCTGAATGGGGAAAAGGAAGTTTAAATATATACTCTAAAGATAGATAATATAGTAATAAATTGAAATAAATATAAAACAGGTAAGGAAAGGAAAAGGGAAGAGGATGGTAAAGAGGACAGAAATGGAAAAAGACTAAATATGAGTGAAATAAACTCATAAAACTGATTGAACATGAAAAATAGATAGCAAAAAAAATCTTTCAGATTTAGAAAAATCTAACATATAAATAAGTCAAAAAAGGAGTTGAAGTTTAGAATAAAATTTTAGAAAATTTGGAAAGAATAGCCTCATATGTGGCTACTATTGACATGAACTTTGAATAGTTTATAAACCTGTCAGCTTTGCAAGAAATCTTTATTCCAAAACTGAAAAGGCAAGGCTATTAATAACAAATTACTAACCACAATGCAATAAAAGTATAATAGGTGCACTTTGAATCAAAGATTCAGACTTAAATGGAGACTAATATTAAAGAATGTTCAAAGGAAAAATATAGAAACAATAGATAATTTAGGAGAAAAAATGAACAGAATGTGACAACATACAAAACATGGGAAGAAACAAAAACTAGTCTTTGGAGGAAAAGTTATATTTCTAAACATGCTCATGAATAAAAAAGGGGCAGAGAAGGGAGAGAGAAGTTAGAAATCAATGAATTGGGCATGCAACAACAATAATAACAAAAACAATTAAAAAGAGAAATCAAGGCAAAAGAAGCACAGCAATAGAAATTCTGAAAATATAAAACTTTTAAATACTTTCAGAGGTAGAGCCAAGATGGCAGCATGAAGCTAGGAAGCTCCTGGAGCTTTTCCCAAAACAACTTTAATTGAAATCTCTAAACAGATCCTAAATTCTCTTTATACTCTCTATTTCAATGTTTTCTATAAAATGAAAAGAAGAGGTTCATAGATTTTTTATTTTAGGTTTTTGCAAGGCAAATAGTGTTAAGTGGCTTGCCCAAGGCCACACAACTAGGTAATTATTAAATGACTGAGGTCGCATTTGAACTCAGGTACTCCTGACTCCAGGATCAGTGCTCTATCCACTGCTCCACTTAGCTGCCCCTGGTTGATAGATTTTAAGACTTTAAACACACACACACACACACACACACACACACACACACACACACAGAGTAAAGTTCTCAACTCAAAATATCATGGAAGAACTTCAGAAAAGGTCTGTCTCACATTGATAAAAGGGGAGTATAACCCAATATAATGAACCAGCTGCAAAGTCAGCAGGGAGGCTCTTAGCCACAGACCAGCTCAGCAAGGAGAGTCTCAATCCCAGCTCAGAAAGCAAGGCAGGACTGACTTGGGCTATTGTAATGCAGGAAACAAACAGTTAGCACCTAATATGTCAGAAAAGATAGCCAGGGATCAGACCCCAAGCCCCAGTACAAAAAGCTTGGGACTGTGCCCCCTTTAACCCAGGTGCATAGCTCAATTATCAAAATGAACAAAAAACCCCAAAAGAGTGCTAACCATAAAAAGCAAAATGTCCTCAAAGGAACTGGTCTCAAATTCACAAAAGACCTCTTGGGAAGTCAAAAAAGATCATAAGAGTCAAAGAAGAAAGGAGAAAATATATGTCATGCGGAAGAATTACCAAAAAAATGACTGAAGAAATTCTTTTAAAAGTAAAATTGGCAAAATGGAAAATGAAATCAACTCTTTTTAAAGTAAAATTGACAGACTAGAAAAGGAAAGCACCTGATCCAAAAGTAAAAATATCTACCTGGAAAAGGCGGGGGGGTGAATCTCATTAAAAACAAAATTAACACACTGGAAAAGGAAACATGAAAGCTAACTAAAGGGGGAAAACTGTAAAAATTAGAACTGGAGAAATGGAGACTAATATATGAGACACCAAGGTTCCATTAAACAAAAATAAAAGACTGAAAAGATAGAAGAAAGTATAAAGTACCTCTTAGATAATTTACAAATTATTGGCCTACCTGAAAACCATGATCAGAAAAAGACTTTGAACAATATCTTTCAGGAAATTATCTTGGAAAACTGCCCTAATATCCTATATAAAATAATCCTGGAAAGAATCCATCTATCACCTCCAGAAAGAGATCCCAAAATAAAAATTCTAAGAATAGTACCACTGAATTTCATAATTCTCAGCTAAAAGCAGGGACACTGTTAGGTGGCACAATGAATAAAGTACTGGCCCTGTATCAGGAGGACCTGAGTTCAATTCCAACCTCAGATATAAATAATTACTTAACTATATGAACTTGGACAACTTAGCCCCATTGCCTTATAATCCCCCCCCCAAAAATTAAATAATTATTGCAAGTAGCCAAAAAGAAACAATTTAAATACCAAGGAGTCACAATCAGGATAATACATGGTTTATCAGGTTAAAGATTATAGGATGGAAGGACTAGGAATACATTCCAAAAAGTAAAAAAGTTTGGATTGCAACCAAGAATCATCTAAATTCAGCATATTCTTTCAGAGGAAAAAGATGAATTTTTAATAAAATAGAGGGATTTCTAACATACTTGATAAAAAAAATACTGAACTGAACAGAAAATTTGATCTTCAAATATAAGACTCAAGCAATGCATAAAAACGGTAAAAAGAAAAATGTGGGAGTCAATAAGACTAAACTGTCTATATCCCTGTATGGGAAGAAAATAGTTGTAACTATTGAGAATTGTATTTCTCTTAGGAAAGTTGAAAGGAACATAATTAGACAGAGGATGTGGGTATAAATATGAAGGTTTTATTTCTAGTGGGACAGATGGAGGGAGTTTACTTGGAACAAGGAAGTGGGTATAAATTGATCATGATGTGATGATACTTTTGGCTCTGGAGAATTGTACTTCTACCAGGACAGTTGAAAGGCATATTCTTTAACAGAGGTTGTGGATATAAAACAATAGGAAAAAAGGATTATATTGGAGAAGAATGAAGAGGCATTAGAGGATAATTAACACCACATGAAGTGGTATATAGGACCTATCAGAAATAAAGAAGGGAGAGTCTGAACACTGAGTAAATCTCACTTTCAACAGATTTGACTCAAAGAGAGAATAACATACATTCTCAATTGGATTTAGAAATTTATCTTACCTTACAGGTAAATAGGAGGAAGAAGGGAAAAGAAAAGAGAAGGAAAGACTGATAGAAGGGAGGGGAAAAGTAAAAGGGGAAGGGGATTTAAAAAAAGGGAGGGTTTGATGGAAGGGAGGTCATATCAGTTGAGGGAAGCAGTGGTCAGAAGCAAAACACTGGTGAGGAGGTATGTGATGAAAGGAGAGAGAAAAGTAAAAATAGGGGGAAGATGGGATGGAGGAAAATACAGAAGAGAAATACATAATTCTGAATGTGAATAGGATAAACTCTCCCATAAAATGGAAGCAGATGGCAGAATGGATTAAAAACAAGAATCCTACAATACATTTGATGCTGAAAGAATACAGAATAAAGATAAAAGACTGGAGCTTCATCAGAAGTAAAAAAAAATTAGCACTAGTGATCTTGATCTCAGACAAAGGAAATGCAATTTTAATTAGATCTAAGTAAAAGGGATAAGGAAGGAAATTACATTAAGATACAATGTAGTAATATCAATATTAAATATATATGCATCAAATGGTATAATAACAAAATTCTTAGAGGAGAATTAAATGAGTTATAGGAAAGCATAGATAGCAAAATTATATTAGTAGGGGAGCTCATTCTTTCTCTCATAATTAAATCTAACCAAAAATAGATAAGAAGGAATTTAAAGAAGTGAATAGGATTTTAGAACTATGATAGACTTTTGTAAAAAATTGAATGGGTATGGAAAGGAATACACTTTCTTCTCTGTGGTTCATGGCACCTACACAAAAAACTGACTGTGTATTAGGGATAAAAATCTCACAAACAAATGCAGAAAGACAGAGCATTTTTAAGATAACCTTTTCAATCGTGATACAATAAAAATTACATGTAAAAAAGGACCATGGTAAGATAAACTAAAAGTTAATTGGAAATCAACCAAATTTTAAAGAATGAATGGATCCAATAACAAATCATAGAAGCAATCAGCAGACAGTGACAATGATGAGACATCATGCCAAAACTTGAGGGATGCAGTCAAAGTAGTTATTAGGGAATATTTTATATCTCTAAATGCTTGCATGACTACATTAGATAGAAAGAAAATCATTAAATTAGGCATACAATTAAAAAAAAGCTGGAAAAAGAGCAGATTAAAAATTCTCTACTAAATAAAAAATTATAAATTCTGAAAATCACAGAAGAAAACAATAGAATTAAAATGTAAGAAAACTGATAAACAAAACTGAATTCATTTTATAAAAAATAATAAAATAGATAAACATTTTTTAATCTGATTTAAAAAAAAGAAAGAAGAAAACCAAATTACCAGTATCAAAAATGTAAAGGTTGAGCT
Source organism: Macrotis lagotis (assembly GCF_037893015.1). Taxonomy (NCBI): domain Eukaryota; kingdom Metazoa; phylum Chordata; class Mammalia; order Peramelemorphia; family Peramelidae; genus Macrotis; species Macrotis lagotis. Next base: position 216,776,227 of record NC_133664.1, on the reverse strand, counting down.
CACCACCAATGAGGAAGAAATCAAAGAAATAATTCAAAGTTATTTTACCCAATTGTATACCAACAATTCTTACAATATAAGTAAAATGGATCAATATTTACAAAAATATAAAGAAGAGGAAATATAATACTTGAATAATCCCATATCAGAAGAAATTAAACAAGTCATTAATATACTCCCTAAGAGAAAATCTCCAGGGTCAGTTGAATTTACAAGTGAATTCTAACAAGCATTTAATCAATTCCAATCCTATATTACTGGAAAAAATAGACAAGGAAGGAGTTCAGGTAAATTCCTCTTATGAGACCAATATTATGCTGATACCAAAAGAGGGAAGAACCAAAATAGAGAATCAAATTATAGACTAATTTCCCTAATTATTATTGATACAAAAATATTAAATAAAACATTAGCAAAGAGATTATAGTAAAATTATATCTAGGACACTATACTATGATCAGGTAGTATTTATATCTGGAATTTCAGGATGTTTCAATATCAGGAAAACAATCAGTATAGTCTATTATATCAATAACAAAATTAACTGATTATTAAGAGATATGATTATCTTAACAGATACTGAAAAGGTCTTTGGCAAAATATAGCACCTCTTCCTACTAAAAACATAGGAATAATTACTTTAATGAGCTAGAAAAAATTGTGAGTAAATTCATATGAGAAACAAAAAAGTCAAGAATATTCAGGGATTTAATGAAAAAAGTGCAAAAGAAGGTGGCTTAGCCTTACCAGATCTAAATTTATATTATAAAGTCATTGGCTAAGAAATAGAGTAGTAGATCAGTGGAATAGACTAGGTGAAAAAAAGAGATAGCAGGAAATGATTATAGTAATCTCCTGTTTGATAAACCCAAAGAGTCCAGCTTCTGGGATAAAAAAAAACCTCTCTTTTCCATAACAACTGTTGGGAAAATTGGAAGTTAGTATAGCAGAAACTTGGATTAAACCAGCATTTCACACCCTAGACCAAGATAAGATCAAAATGGGTACAGGGCTTAGACAAAAGACAATTATTATAAGCAAACTTAAGAGATCAATGAATAGTTTACCTGTCAGATCTATGGAAAGAGAAGCAGTTTATGACCAAGGAAGTGATGGAGTATATCATTCAAAACAAACTAGATAATTTTGATTACATTAAATTAAAAAGCTTTTGCACAGACAAAACCACCGTAACCAAGATCAAAAGAAGTGTAGTAAATTGGGAAACAATTTTTACAACTAGTATTTCTGACATTCTAAAATATATAAAGAACTGAGTCAAATTATAAAAAAAATCCATTGACAAATGGTCAAAGGATATGCAGAGGCAATTTATAGATGAGGAAATCAAAGTGATCAATAGTCACATGAAAAATTGCTCTAAATCACTGCTTATTAGAGAAATGCAAACTAAAGTATCTCTGTGGTACCACCTCACACCTCTCAGACTGGCCAATATGACCAGAAATGACAATGATCAATGGTAGAAGGGATGTGGGAAATCTGGGACACTAATACACTGATGTGTATTACCTGTTAACTATCCAACCTTTCTGGAGTGCAATTTGGAGTTATGCCCAAAGGTCAATAAAAATGTGCATACCTTTTGACCCAGCAATACCACTACTAAGTCTATACCCTGAAGAGATCATGCAAAAGGGTTAAAAAATTACTTGTACAAAAATATTCATAGTAGCTCTGTTGGTGGTGGTAAAGAATTGGAAATTGAGTGAATGTCCACCAATTGGAGAATGGCTTAGCAAACTGTGGTATATGTATGTGATGAAACATTATTTTATTAGAACCCAGGAGGGAGGGGAATCTAGAGAAGCCTGGAAAGACTTGCATGAACTGATGATGAGCCAGATGAGCAGAACCAGAAGAACATTATATGCCTTAACAAGATGGGGTTGATAATCAACCTTAATGGACTTGCTCATTTCATCAGTGCAATAATCAGGGATGATTTTAGGGTATCTGAGATGGAGAATACCATCTGTAGCCAAAGAAAAAATTGTGGAGTTTAACAAAGACCAAAGACCATTATCTTCAATTAAAAAATGTTATATTTTGCTGTCTCTTTTATTTTTTTCTGTAAGGATATAATTTCTCTCTCAACACATTCAATTTTGATCAATGGATAGCATGGAAACAATGTAAAGACTATCAGACTGCCTTCTGTAAGGGGTGGGAGAGAGGGAGGTGAGATGGGGGGAGTTATAAAATTTTAAAAAAATAAAAAAATAGTAATAAATTATTTTTCCCTTAAAATTATAAGTAGTATAAATCATAAAATCATCAACAAGCCTTGTACCTAATGGGGATAAATTAGAAACATTCCCAATAAGATCAGGGGTGAAATATCACCACTCTTATTTGATATTGTATTATTAATATTAGTTCTCGGGGAGGCTAGGTGGCACAGTGGATAAAGCACCATCCCTGGAGTCAGGAGTACCTGGGTTCAAATCTGGTCTCAGACACTTAATAATTACCTAGCTGTGTGGCCTTGGGCAAGCCACTTAACCCCATTTGCCTTGCAAAAACCTAAAAAAAAGAAATATTAGTTCTGGCAATAAGAGAAGAAAAAGAAATTATAACAGGCAATAAGAAAACAAAACTCTCACTCTTTGTGGATGATATGATGATATATACTTAGAGAATCCTAGAAAATCAACTAAAAAACTACTTGAAATAATTAACAACTTTAGCAAATAAACCCACATAAATCATCAGAATTTCTAAATATTACGAAGAAGGCCCAGTAGCAAGATATAGAAAGAGAAATGCCATTTAAAATAATTGTAGACAACATGAAATATTTGGGAATCTATGTCCCAAGACAAACCCAGAAACTATATGAACACAATTATAAAATACTTTTTCACACTAACAAAGTCAGCTCTAAACAACTGGAAAGATGTCAGTTTTGGGTAGACCAAGCTAATATAATAAAAATGAAAATCATATACATATATATATATATACATATATATTACTTATTCAAGCCATAGCAATCAAACTACCAAAAAATTACTTTACAGAGCAAGAAAAATAGTAAAAAAAATAATCTGGAGGGCAAAAGGTAAGGAATATCAAAGGAATTAATGAAAAAAATGCAAAGGAAGGTAGCTTAGTCAATTCAGAGCTAAGCAGCAATCATCAAAGTTTTCTGGTACTGGCTAAAAGACAGAGAAGTGGATTAATGGAATAGATCAGATTCTAAAGAAACAGTAGTAAATGACTTTACTAATGACTTTTGGATTTGTTAAATCCAAAGACACTTACTTCTGGGATAAGAACTCACTGTTTGTCAAAAACTGCTGGAAAAACTGAAAAATAGTATGTCTAAACCCAGGTATAAATCAACATCTCATACTATATATAAAGATGAAGTTGAAATGAGTACAGAATTTAGACATAAAGGATGATACCGGAAGCCAATTAGAAGAATAAGGAATAGTCTATCTGTCAGATATAAGGGAGAAGTTTATGACTAAACAAATGATAGAGAACATTAATAAATTACAAAATGAATAATTGACCACATTAAATTTAAAAGGTTTTGTACACATAAAACCAATGCAATCTAGATTAGAAGAAATGCACAAATATGGGAAACAATTTTTATGGCTATTTTTCTAGTAAAGGACTTATTTCTAAAAATATATAGAGAACTGAGTTGAATTTATCAGAATACAAGTCATTCCCTAATTGACAAACTCTAAGGATATGAATAGACAGTTTTCAGATAAAGAACTCAATGTTATCCATAGTCATATGAAAAATGACAAATCATTTTTTCAGTTTTGTCAATTTCTTCTTAATAAAAATGAAAAAATGCACCAAGTATAAATGTGATATAGTTTAACAAACCTCATTGCTTTGTACCGATAAATATAATTTTGAAATGTCATAAAAGTGCAAGTTTATAAATTATTGTTAAAATGTTAATGCATAATACACAATTCTTTTATTTAAAATACTGCATTTAGTCAAATAATATTACCATTCTCCCCAGATTAAAATAATAGAATTAATAATGAATATTCTGGGGCAGCTAGGTGGCACAGTGGATAGAGCACCAGCCCTGGAGTCAGGAGGACCTGAGTTCAAATTCAGCCTCAGATACTTAATAATTATCTTGCTGTGTGACCTTGGGCAAGTAACTTAACTCCACTGCCTTGCAAAAAAAAAATTCATGTTCTGTGTCATTTTAAAGTCAGCTACAAAATCATAAGAAAAAACCCAACTGGTTATGCAAAAAAATCTCATGGCTCCCCTAACAAACTGTTTTAACCACTAACTCATGTAGTGGGCACAGATTTTGTAAAGGCAAATCATTAACTACAAATCATTATTGATTAGAAAATTGCAACTCTAAGGTTAACACCTCACACCTTTCACGTTGGCTAACATAAAAAAGGAAAAAGATCAATAATGGAGGGAATGTAAGAAGACTGGGGATATTAATGTGCTGTTGTGGAATTGTGAACTGATCCAATCATTCTGGAGAGCAGTTTGGAACTATGCCCAAAGGATAATGATTTGATCTAGCAATGGTATTACTATGTCTGTATCCTAAAGAGATCATGATAAAAGGGAAAAGACCTACATGACAAAAATATTTATAATAGTTCTTTTTGTAGTGACAAATAATTGGAAATTGAAGGATTGTTCAATTGGGGAATGCTTGAACAAATTATGATTTATGAATGTGAGGGACTACCATTGTTCTAGAAGAGATCATGAGTAGCCAGACTTTAATGTAGTCTGGAAAGACTTGCATGATTGAGTGAAATGAACAGAACCAGTAGAGCATTGTACACATTAACAGCAATTTTGTGAGATGGTTGACTATGATGAACTCAGCTCCTCTCAGCAGTTAAGTGGTCAAGGACAATCCTGAGAAAGCTGTTATGGGAAATTCCATCCAAATTCAAAAATGAACAAATGAACAAAAAATCTGGTATCTGAATGCAGAGCTAAGAATACTATTTTAACTTTTTAAATCTTATTTTCTATTGTTTCCTTCTCTCTCATTTTTCCCCACCCACCCTTAGTACTAAATCTTCTTTTGCTACATGACTAATATGGAAATATGTTAAACATAACTAATTTACAACTGATATCATATTCCATGGAAAGAGGAGAAGGGAGGGTGATAGAAAAAATGTGGAACTCAAAAACTTACAAAAGGATGGATGTTGAAAATTATCTTTGCATGTAATTAAAGAATAAAATAAATAAAAATAAAAATTTAAAACAAAAAGAAAATTAATAAAATTAATAAAATTAATAAAAAACAGAATAACCATTTGATTTTTTAAAAGAACAGAAAATTAATTTTTCCCACATCAAAAAGGAAACATATCACTAGAAAGAAAAAAGGAAATTGAGGGTGATTTTGTTCAATTATATTATAATCTTATCATTTAAGTAAGGTGAATTCTTTCAAAAATGTGAAAAATTTAGATTGACAGAATAAGAAATAGAGAATTTAAACAACTTCCTCTAAGAATGACTTCCCAAAGGAAAAAACTTCAGAACCAATGAATTACAAGTGAATGGATCATAAGTGAACGCTACCAAATTATAACTTTAATACTAGAGAAGCTGCTTCTATATTATATATAGAAACATATCTTTCAAAGTTCTTTATTTTAAAAGATATGATGATACTTTAATTGAGGAAAGATGAAAGTTTAAAATTATAAATCTTAATCTATAATTATAATGAATAAATGATATAGAAATGATGAATAAAATATCAAAAAAGATTATAACAACATATTTACATATATGCCATAATTTTAGGACATGGTTCAACTTTAGGAAAATTAAAGACATAATATTAATATATAATATTAGCATATATTAAAAATAAAATTACATGATTGAATAGATGTATAGAGGAAAAAAAAGTTTTTGACAAAGCACAACACTTACTTAGGTTAAAAATGCAAGAAATTTTACCAATAAATGATCCTTAACTCTTAATAGTAAAGAGCATCTATCAGAACCTAATCTATATACAATATGTAATGAACAAACACTAGTGACCTTTCCAATAAAGTAAGGGATAAAGCAAGGATACCCATTGATGCCTCTATTACTTATTATAAATTAATAATATGAAAATACTAGCCAAAGAAATGATAAGGATAAAAAAGTTGAGAAAAAAGAGGTAAAATTGTTATTTGCAGATATATTTATTAGCTACTTATAGAACACTATAGATTAAGCAAAATATGATAGAAACAATTGATAGCTTCAATAAAGAAATATAACATTAAATAAACTCACAAAACCATTTGCTTTTCTCTATGTTATTACCAGAATACTACTAGAAGAAATAGGAAAACTAGCACTACTCAGAATTATTACCAGAAATAAAACTATATGTATCTAGATAAAGCATCTAGATATCTTAGTAAAGACACATTCAGGCTGTATTATAATTACATATAAAATCATTTTATATTACTCAAAAATCTAATTTGAGAGCTATTAATTGCTCATGATTGAGCTGAACCATAGTAATTAACATATTTACTGTTAAATCCAGAGCTTGATCAACAAAATAATAGATTGAGACAAAGCAATTACAAAATTCATTTAGAGTACCCAGAACACCTCAGACATAGTACCAAAAACATGTACTAAGGACTCCCTTTTGACAAAAATTTTTGGGAAACCTGTAAAACATTCTGGTAGAAATGTGGCTTTAATTTTATGTTATGTATTACTTTAAATAGATACACGAAATGTTAAATTTTGTCATTTCTCTTTCACAATATAATTTGTATTCATCCTCTTCTGACCTCTCACACAGTCTACCATTCTTATAAAAACCTTCTCACCTGTAATAAATTATTAGTAACATTCTGTCCCCTAATCATTCCATCTACTAACTAGTCTTCCATTCAGATACCCAAACTGATTTTCCCAGAATCTATGTACATTTGTGCATGTGTACACACACACACACACACACACACACACACACACTCTATAATGCCTCCCTTTTGCCTTAAGAATCAAATATAAAATCCTGATTGACATTCAAAGATTTTAACAACTGTGGATCACTTCCAATGTTTCCAGTTTTCTTATTCCTTAATTTTCCTCCAAACATCTGGTAATGACATTTTAACTGAAGAGAGATGATATTTTTAAAATTATAGCACTTGAGGGGCAGCTAGGGTGGTACAGTGGATAGAGCATCAGCCCTGGAGTCAGGAGGACCTGAGTTCAAATCCAGCCTCAGACACTTAATAATTACCTAGCTGTGTGACCTTGAGCAAGTCACTTAACCCCATTGCTTTGCAAAAAAAACCCTAAAAAATTATAGAACTTGATCTGTAATTATAATGAATAAATGATATACATAAGTATAGAATAAAATAGTATCAAAAAGTTTACAACATTTATATCAGTTGGGTGTATGCCATAACTATAGGACTTAGTAACATTACAGTTACACTTTCTTACTGTTCATCACATACAACATTCCTATGGATTTCAAACACTTATACTGACTGTCCCTGGAAATATTTCTCTCAATTCTATCTCTAGCTTATTTGATTTCCTTCAAACCTCATCTCAAATCCTACCTTTTTATTCTAGATCTTTTCTCACTGCTAATCTCTTTTCTCTGAGATTACCTTCTGCTTAAATTATTTACATATATCTTGCATATATATATATATATCATATATACAGTTATTTTTATATTCTTTCCACTATTAGAATTTTGGTTCCTCAAAAACAGTGATGAATTGATCTTTCTTTGTATCCCTAAATGTTAGGTGAGATCTTGGTTCATACCAAATTCTTTTTTTTATTAAATATTTATTTGTTTTCCAACTATATATAATAGTAGTTTCTACTTGTAATTTTTGTAAGGTTTTGAATTTTACAATTTTACCCCCCACCATCCCCTCTCTTTCCTCTCCCCCCCACAGAAGGCAATCTGATAGTCTTTACATTGTTTCCATGCCATACATTGATCAAAATTGAATGTGTTGAGAGAAAAATCATATCCTTGAGGAAAAAATAAAATATTAGAGATAGTGAAATTGTGTTGTACTTTAAAAAATTGAAGGTAATAATCTTTGGTCTTTGTTTAAACTCCACAGTCCTTTCTCCGGATACAGATGATATTCTCCATTGCAGATACCTTAAAATTGTCCCTAATTATTGCACTGATGGAATGAGCAAGTATATTAAAGTTGATCATCACCCCCATGTTGCTGTTAAGGTGTTCAATGTTCTTCTGGTTCTGCTCATCTCACTCTGCATCAGTTCATGCAAGACTTTTCAGGCTTTTCTGAAATATGATCCCTTCTGGTTACTAATAGAACAATAGTGTTCTACAATAGTGCACCACAATTTGTTCAGCTATTCCCCTATTGATGGATATCCCTTCGATTTCCACTTCTTTGCTATCTCAGAGCTGCTATGAATATTTTTGTATAAGTCATGTTTTTTCCCTTTTTCATGATCTCTTCAGGGTACAGACCCAGTAGTGGTATTGCTGGATCAAAGTTCATACTAAATTCTTTTTTTGTTTTGTTTTGTTTAAATTTTTTTGCAAGGCAATGGGGTTAAGTGACTTGCCCCAAGGTCACACAGCTAGGTGATTATTAAGTGTCTGAGGCCAACTTTGAACTCAGGTCCTCCTGACTCCAGGACCAGTGCTCTATCCATTGTGCCACCTAACTGCCCCTATATTAAACTCTTAATAAATGCTTGTTGCCTGACTGACATGACCTAAATATAAACAGTTATGTCATTAAAATAATTTAGAGTACAACAGAATGAGATACCTCTAACAACCAAGACCAGGGAAAGAATTATTGTCTAGCCAAGAGATATAAATGATTATAAAAGACAAATAACTAGTATCACAAAATTGAAATACTTCTATCTAATCAAAATAAATTCAGTTAGGAAAAAATTAAGTGGGAAAAGCATCTTCATAATATATCTGATAAAAGATTAATAACCAGAAATAAAGAGTTGATACAGATATTTAAGAATAAGAACCATTTTCTCTATACAAAGTGATCAAAGGATATGATGCAAAGAAATGCAAGATACCAGCATCCATTTTTTAAAATTTACTTTTGAATTTTACAATTTTCCCTCTGATCTTGCTTTTCTCCACCCCCACAGAAGGTAGTCTGATGGTCTTTACATTGTTTCCATGCTATACATTTGAGTAAACCTTTATTTTTTAGGTTTTTGCAAGGCAAATGGGATTAAGAGGCTTGCCCAAGACCACACAGCTAGGTAACTACTAATTGTCTGAGGCCAGATTTGTACTCAGGTAACTCCTGATTGCATCCACTGTGCCACCTAGCTGTCCCTCCATGCTATACATTGATCTAAATTGAATGTGTTGTGGGTCGGCTAGGTGTTGCAGTGGATAAAGCACTGGCCCTGGAGTCAGGAATATCTGAGTTCAAATCCGGTCTCAGACACTTCATAATCACCTAGTTGTGTGGCCTTGGGCAAGCCACTTAACCCCATTTACCTTATAAAAACCTAAAAGAAAAATAAATTGAATGTGTTGTGAGAAAAATCATATCCTTAAGGAAAAAATAAAGTAGAAGAGATAGCAAATTATATGTTAACTTTTTCTTTTTAAATTAGAAGTAATAGTCTTTGGTCTTTGTTTAACCTCCACAATTCTTTCTTTGGATATAGATGGTATTCTCCATCGCAGATACACTAAAATTGTCCCTGATTGTTGCACTAATGGTATGAGCAAGTCCATTAAGTTTGATCATTACCCCCATGTTGCTGTTAAGGTGTAGAATGTTCTTCTGGTTTTGCTCATCTCGCTCAGCATTATCATTTCATGCAAGTCTTTCCAGGCTTCTCTGAATTTCCATCCCTCCTGATTTCTAATAGAACAATAGTGTTCCATAACATATATATATATACTACAATTTGTTCTGCCACCCCCCAATTGATGGACATTCACTCAATTTCCAATTCTTTGTACCACCGACAGAGCTTCTGTGAATATTTTTGTACCACCAACAGAGCTGCTGTGAATATTTTTGTACCAGTGATTTTGTAATCCTTTTTCATGATCTCTTTAGGGTATAGACCCAGTAGTGGTATTGCTGGATCAAAGGGTATGCACATTTTTATTGCCCTTTGGGTGTAATTCCAATTTGTTCTCCAGAAAGGTTGGATGAGTTCAAAGCTCCACCAACAATGCATTAGTGTCTCAGATTTCCCACATCCCTTCCAAAATTGATCATTGTCCTTTCTGGTCATATTGGCCAATCTGAGAGGTGTGAGGTGGTACCTCAGAGAACCAGCATCCATTTTTTAAAAAAAAATTTCTCCAAGCTACTTTTTAATAATAAAATATAAATCAAAACAAATCTGACATTCTAATTCATAGTTATTGAATGTGCAAAGATGACAAAAGAGGAATGATAATTGAAAAGTTATGAAAAATAGACATATTAGTCTTCTATTGATAGATTAGTCTTCTATTGATTTTGAAAAATCATTCCTTTGGATCAAGAAAGTGGAAATATGACTTTGAGTTTTAATAAATAGTGAAAAGCAGTGTGATACCCCCCCCAGCCATCCATGACACTATACTGTTTCTGTTTTGTTTCTATATAATATCTGACCTTCCTTGAAATGCAGAGAACTGCCACACTTGGCAGTGCCCCAGGAATGGCTTTATGAGTAAGTTTTCCTCAATAAAACCTATTCAAAACCATGTTGGCAAGGACTACCCCTCTTTTTCCAGTATCTCAATATTCTGGAAGTGGGTCCATCCCTCTATATGTTGATACCCAAACCATTACTACATTGAAGTAATATAATAGAGATTAAATAACCTGTGGGTGTTTTTTGCTACCAGTTAGACCTATTTCTCTTCTTCTGTCACAACTGGAAATAGAGAAGGACTAAAGGTTTTTAATGGCCATGTAATAACCTTTTTTAACATGATTATTAGATTAGGAATCAACCTTTTCTTCTTCAAGCTATGAAATCCCATTGCCCATTATCAAAAACCAATTATACACTTTCCCATTTCCTTATTATATCAAATATTCCATTGTGGTAAGAATAACATAATTAATATAATTCTTCATTTATACTACAGATATCTGGAACTGGAAAGCAGTGGTCATCGAAATGAAATCAGGTTGCATTACCATTCAGGCAATATGAAAACTCAAACAGAAGTGTTTCCTTACATTTTGGCTGATGATAAGTGGCACAGACTCTCCTTAGCCATTAGTGCTTCACATTTGATTTTACATGTGGATTGCAATAAGTAAGTGAAAATTAATTCTATGAAGTAATTGGGACATTATAGCATAAAAAGAAGAACCAGTAGGCTTAATTTTTCCATTTTGATTTTATGCAGAATTTATGAAAGAGTGGTGGAAAAACCATCCATGAATTTGCCTTTAGGGACAATGTTTTGGCTAGGACAAAGGAATAATGCACATGGTTACTTTAAGGTAAGAGCTCACAGAGAAAAAAATTAAATAAGTGTTCATGTAAATTCTTTCTGTATGTAGAATGGAAAAAACATTACTTCTAAGCTGAGTAAATTTTCATTCATTTTATGAATTTACTCTCCTGGAGGGCAAATTCTCTTTTTTATTATTTTAAAATTGTACTTCATTTAACTAGCAACCTTTTTTTAAAATTGCTATATTTAGAGATTATACTTATGAGATAATCAAGGAAAGAGACACCACTAATATTGTATTCAATGTGACAAAAATATTATTGAATATTTTGATCTATTCATTATCAGTTTCACTTTCTTCCACATTATCTTCTTTTATGTGATTTCAGTATTTGTGCAAAGCCTTTCACCATTCATTATTCTTGTTTTCCTTAAAATTTAAAATGTTATGTAAAACATACATCTGTACAAACCTTCCAAATCATGAAAATTGACACAAATTTTATAATGCCCTTTTAAAGGTGGAAATTTAGAACTCTCAGGAACTAACTAATATGAGATCATCTAATCCACTAAAATTTCAAAACTACGGACAAGAGAGGTTATGTGACTCATTTAGATTTATTCAAGTACTTGAATAAAGCAGGGATTATTGAATATTATGTGCCATATTGATTAGAATCTGAAGCAGAGGGAATATTTTAAAAGGAAAACTAATCACAAATAAAAAAACTTAAGCTCAAATCCAAACACTGGAAATATAAAAAATCACAACAAATTTCATTTCTGTAATCTAATCTATAAAAATTCATAATTCTAATCATGATGATTATATCACATTGGAAGATCTATCCATCCATTCATCTATCTATCTATCTATCTATCTAATCTATTTATCAATCATATACATCTTCCCATGTTTCAATGATAAATCCCTAAGCCCTGGGCAATATTTGCTAAACATACCTTACTGTCAGTGTTCTGAAATGTTTTGACTATGAATTTTTTATATGCCAGTAAATTTTGAATATTACTTTACTGGAGATGATATAAATTTTATTTCCCTAGAATACATAGTCTACCAAGGATATAGTGTTCACAAAACAAATAAAACTTACTCATAAAAACTAATTTCAAAAACACATTAGACCCTAAACTTGAAAAGAACTCAACAAAAGTGACAGTTGAAGGGAAACTGCATGCTTCAAGTTTCAATACAATTGAAAGCCTTTTTCAAGGACCTATGAAGTCTGATAGTTAACAACAAACAATAGTATAGTATGAAGAAAAATAATTGAGGAAACCTGCATTTGACAAATGATTTTCATTCAGCTTGTGAACCAAATGAGATATTAAATTTTTTTTTAAGTATAAGACTAGTGACAAATAGTAGACTTGGTGAATCAAAGGAAAAAAAGAGGTTGTATCTAATAGATAATTAATTTTAACCTTTTAGCTTTTGATTTTAGAAGACCAGTATGTAAATATACTTTCCTCAATAACTAAGGATAAATTTTACCTATAAGTTAGTGATGAAATGTTCTGGGTAAAACATTGAATTTCTTGTTAAAATTCTAGTCTCAAAAAGTCTTTTCAGAATATCTCTTTGCAGCTGGATAATAGATCTCCTTTTCTTTTGGAATTGAGAAATATTTGAAAATAACTAAAGCAAAGAACAAAATGAAAAACATAAAAATATCTAAACAGTATTTAAAACTCAATTTTTCTTTTTTGCATCTATCATAAGGAATATCCTAAATATAATATTTTTATGTTCAAAGAAAAATATATGTGAAATTATAAATTACAAATCTTACTTTTAACATATATGTATGTATATATAATATGGTCCTTTTTTAAACTAATTTTTAACTCTTTTAGAAATTTTTATCTTCTTCAGAGCCTTTGAAACCAGAGAAGACTCTCGGGTTGCTTTTTGACAGATCATTTTCAAATTTTATTGCAACAATCAGCTGAAAATAACATTCCCAAACATACAGCAATTACTGCTTAATTACAGCAATATATTAAGTTGTTAGAATTTAAAATTTTGTCATTAAAAGTGGAGATGTCTGTTATTCTTGATATTTTTTCTTATAGAGACTGATTGGAGAAATGATGCATTTGGAACATTAGGTGGTACAGTAGATAGAGTTCTGGAGTCAGGAGGACCTGAATTCAAATCTGACTTTGAACATTTGACACTCACTAATTGTGTGACCCTGGGCAAATCATGTAATCCTGATTGTCTCACCAAATAAAAGAGCCTCAAATAAAAAAAATAAAATTTTGAAAAAGAAATGATGTATTCAGAAAATTTACTTTTTTTAGGTAGTTTTTTCTCAGTAATATATATATTATATATATATAATATATACATATTCTATGAAGAAACTTGATGTACACAATTTGACAGGTAAGATTGGTTATATTATATATTTTGTATTTTTGTGTATATATATATGTATATATATATAATCATATATTTTTTCATACACAGGGAATAATGCAAGATGTGCAATTACTTATCATGCCCCAGGGATTTATTACCCAGTGTCCAGATCTTAATCGCAGTAAGTCAAGTATTAATTCATGAACTGTTTAATGAAGTTATGATTCTTGTTTAATTTTGTCCTACAAATCAGCTTTAAAGCTGCTCCCATATATTAGGTGTCAGCACAGACGCCCAGACTGAATTCATCATAAATAGAATTTGACAAATGTAGTGTTTGTAATTCCAGCATGTCCTACTTGTAATGACTTCCATGGGCTTGTGCAGAAAATAATGGAGCTGCAAGATATTTTGGCCAAAACATCAGCCAAGGTAACACTTTTTCAGAATTAAATATTGGGATTTAGAAAATCCTTGGGGTTCACTTGGGTTTCATTCTGGTATTCCCACAAAGAACTTTCTTCAAAAGGAGATGGATACTAATTGCCTTCTCAAAGAAAAACTCATAAAAATTCAAATCTTAGACATCTGATAATAAATGATTCAGTAAAACTAGAATTAAGCAGATTATTTGGTTACATAATTGCTTCTGAAATAACAAATATCAAATTTATTTCTTAAAAACCCTAAAAGGGATTTCCCTGAAGAACATTCAGTCTAGAATTTTATAATTGAAAAGGCCCCTCAGTTTATATACTATTATTTGGTATAATTCTACAAACAAAGGATTTTCTTGAAGAGAAGTGTTTTAAGTTTTTCAATAGCTGTAATGGTGAGCACTCAACCAGCTTTTGTACCATAGTTATCCTATGCTGAACAGCGAATGAATAAATTGGATCACTGCCACTGTGAAAAAACCTGCACTATGAAGGGTACTACCTATCAAGAATCTGAATCCTGGACAGATGGCTGTAAGAATTGTACATGCATGGTATGGCTGCAGTTTTAGTAGAATCTAAGCAATCCATATGACCTTTATCGTTTCTTTTAAAAATTATGAAGTCAATATAATTGTAAAAAATTTAGGATATAGTTTTCTTAAGAATGCTTCACTGCCTAAAAGCATATTGAATCTAAGGCACATTGTATTAGTTCGTAAAAAATCACTTTTTATGATATAAAAACAACTATAGCTTGTAAAATGCTATTAAATTAGAAATTTTTGGTGAATATTTGGAGTTTTTATTTATTTTTTCATTTTTTTTTTTTTTTTGGTTTTTGCAAGGCAATGGGGTCCAGGTCCTCCTGACTCCAGGGCTGGTTCTCTATCCATTGCAACAACTAGCTGTCCCATGGAGTTTTTTATTTTAAATAAATTTGTTAGGTACTTCCCAAAATGATTCTGCCCTTTGGTATTTTCATGTTTCATGCTTTTATTAATCTTCTGTAACTAGATGATATAGGATGTCATTAACCTAGTTGTTTAATGTCTTGTCTCATAGAAAGAAGGAACTACATGTAGCTTAATACTTTTTTTATGGCTAAACAACCCTTTTTTAAATAAAACATAAAACTATGTAAAATCTATTTATTCTATACATATCTAACTTCTTTCTTGCTAATGCACATATATATTTGTATACAGTATGCATTTATATGCAAACATAAATGTGTGTATATTATACGCAAATATACACAATTATTGTTGTATTTCAGTCATGTCCAACTTTTTGTGACTCTATTGGGGTTTTCTTGGGAAGGATACTAGAGTGGTTTGTGATTTCTTTTTCCAATTCATTTTACAGGTATTTACTTAAGGCAAACAGGGTTAAATGACTTACCCAGGGTCACATTACTACTTTTAAGTGAATTCAGGTCTTCCTCTCTCCACACCTGTAGTTTTAACCATTGTGCAACCCAGTTGCCCTCTAGGTGTACATATATGTTATATACAATCCATGTGTATATATTTATACACAATTAATATTTGTGCATATTCATATATTAGAGAGATTAAATATCTCTTCATGATGTTCTTTTTGCCTCTCACATACATATATAACTCAAAAATATACATATATAAAACATGTATGTATGAGAAAGACATTATATAATATATATGAGAGGAACAGATAAATTTTAAATATATTTAAATAAATATACATATATATTTAAATAAATATATTTGAATAAATTTTTAAAGCCTATTGAGAGAGACAATTGCCAAAATGTTATGCTTTTCAGGAGTAACAAGAGAAGTTTTATACATATATAAATTCAATAATTCTTAATATTTTAATATTTAAAGAGAAAATCAACATATTTGAAGATTAAGAAACTAGAAATTTTGTCCAACATTATTTGTGTTATTTTCTTCTTAGAATGGCACCATCCAATGTGAAGCACTGGTCTGTTCATTTCCTGATTGTCCATCTAAGACTGCCCTGGCATATGTGGATGGCAAATGCTGTAAAGAATGCAAATGTGAGCATGGACTTTTGGTCAAGTACCTATTCTGTCAAAAATATGAGTTTGAAATTAAAAATAGTCATACCTCATTATCTAAATCTGGATAAACTTCACAATTCCCTCAAGGTGGGAAATAAAGATAATACCGTCTGTACTTTGGACTCTCATTCCTGTTAACTCCAATTTTAAAATTTCTTGTCCTTATGAGAAATCAGAGGAAATATGTTGAATCATTTTTCTGAAGTTAAAGATGTTTTGCATAGTGTTAAAAGTAATTTAATTTCTTTTGTAATTTAAATTATCAAATAAAGAATAGTATACTTTATTATCCAAAATAATAGAGTAAAACCATGGTTCTGATGATTCAAAAATAATAGATAATTCAATGATCCATTAGTATGGGGCCATGAGAGATATGATGATTTTTAGGAGATGCCAGAATAAACTGGAGTCATAACCCTTAACCAGCAAAAAGAACCAGAGGATTCATAACAATTCCAAAGGAATTATATTCTATTGACCCTCAGAGAGAGAAATGATGAACTGGGTGCAGATGGAAGCACATTTTTTCCCCTTTATTTTTCTAGTCTTTTTTTTTTTTTAACAACATGGCTTATTTGGAAGTATGTTTTGCATGACTTCATTTGTATTTTATTTTATTTTTGTCTTCTCAATGGCTTGGGGGGGGGTTAGACAAAGGGAAGGAGAGAATTTGGAAATAAAAATAATCATAGAAGGAAAAAAGGACCAAAAGGGAGATTTCAATAATACCTGTGACATTTTGATAAAAATTCAGTGAAAGAGATTGATAAAGAGCGGTCAGAGAGATGGGCGAAAAAACCCAGAGAGAGCAGAATACCAAAAACCTAAAGAGGAAAGAGTTAAAAGAAAGAGATACTCAATAATGTTGAATGCTTCAGGATAGTTAAGAAGCACAAGTACTGGGAAGAGTCTGTTCAGGAATCATTGATAACATCAACATTTCATTTGAAGGTTGATGTCAGAAGTCAGGTTGAGGAAGGTTTAAAAGAGATTAAGAGGTGAAGTGGAGGCAGCTAGTATAGTGACTTTCTCAAGGAACAAGGGGGAAAGAATGAGGAAAGGGAATGTCACGGGTCATTTGAGAAGAGACAAAGATTTGGAATAGCCTCTAAGGAACAGCCTCTATTTAGATAAATAGAATTAATTCATTAATTAAGCAGGCATAGCATTAAAAGCAGTTCTAAATCTCTCCATTGACCTATTCTTTTTTTTTTGCTCCTTATTTTATATATCAGGCATTAAATTAATAAGGACTTCAGATGACTCACATTTTTGAAGAATAAAAGAGAGGGGAATGTCATATAAGGATGCTCTTCAAAGGCATTATTCTAAAGGGAAGGAGGGAGTAGATAACCTAGATTTAATGCTTTCTTTTATTCTATATACTTATGTAAAGTATTGTTTCTTCCTTCTGTCAGTATTTTATTGATAACTTTTGTTTGTACATCATCTTAATTTGTGAGGAAAAAAATTAAGACCATTCACTGAGAGCTTCCTCTTCATTTTTCTGACATAACTCTATCTCCTCCCTTACTTAAGTAAGTCCAACATTTCTACACATATCTCTTATCTCTTTCCTCCTGCTTTTTCTAGCAGATTGCTCCCATTATTATTCCTACTTCCATATTTTTATTGCAATGGACTCTTCTAATTGCTTAAAACACTTTCATGTCTTTCTCATCATTGTTAGATAATTCCAGACTTATTAGATGCTGTCTATCGTGCAAATTATCACAGTATAGCTCTTTTTTCTTTCTCAGTCATCAGATTCCTTGCAAATACTCTTTATTCAGAGCTTCTACATCTGCTTCTCTCATTCTTTTCTAAAGTCTCTGCAATGTGACTTCTGATCTTATAATTCAACTGAAATTGAAATTGCTCCTCTCCAAAATTATCAATGACTTCTGAATTTTCTAATCCAATGACTTTTCCTCAGTTCTCATTCTACTTGCCCTAACCACTATTCATCATCTTTTCCTCTTGGATATTGTCTTTGCTAGGTTTTCACAATAATATTTGTTTGGTTCTTCTACTTACATAATTGCTCATCAGTTTCCTTTGCTGGATCTTCATCCATGTCCCATTTCCAGTGTTGTAACCCAAGGCTCTATCCCAGGTCCTTTTTGCTTTTCTTTCACTAGATTCCATGGTGTTTCTTTTTCTCTTAACATAGATAGGTGCTACATATTGACAAAGGTTTACCAATTGAAAGAATCATATGCTTTTGATATTTATATTTTATATATATAATTTTATCTATGTGTAGATTTATTAATGTGTGTTTGTAATAATTGCTGGCAATTTGGAAGGAAGGGACTAGATTTGAGGAAGACTAAGAAAAGATTTTTGTAAAAGATGAGATCATAACTAAGACTTGAAAGAAACCAGAAAGCCAGAGTACAAAGATAAAATTGAAGAGAATTACAGAGATAGGAGACAGATAGACTGTGAAAATGCAGTCAGGATGAAGATCAGTGTCAATGGCTAGCACAGTACATAGAGGATTGAAAGAAGCAAGAAGATGAGACGAGTAGAAAGCTGTCAGGTTATGAAGGTTAGAAAATTCAAAGAGTATTTTATATTTGAATAATAGAAATCAGACCTGTTTGTGTACCAATGTTCTTCATGAATTTTGTTCTATATTCTTTTTATTTTTGTTTTATCATAATATTATTACAATTACAATTTACTTGTCATGGAAGGAATTTGGTGAGACTCCTTTTCCTATGTATTCAAAACAGTTTATGTAATATTGAAATTAATTGTTCTTTGATTAGATTATTATTATTATTTTTTTTAGGTTTTTTGCAAGGCAGATGGGGTTAAGTGGCTTGCCCAAGGCCACACAGCTAGGTAATTATTAAGTGTCTGAGATCAGATTTGAACCCAGGTACTCACTCCTGACTCCAGGGCCAGCGATTTATCCACTGCGCCACCTAGCTGCCCCTGATATTTTCTAAAGTCATCTGGCCCAAGGATTTTTTTCCTTACAGCTCATTTATGTCCTTTTCAACATTCTCATCCTGAAATTTACTTATCTAAATAATTTATTTTGGTTCTGTTAATCTGGACATTTTATATTCTTGGTATTTTGTCTCATTGTCATTATCTCTATACATATGCATACATCACACAAACATGTATGCAAAAGCACATAGATGTATGGTAAGATATAGGTATGTGTATAGTACATATAATAATGACATATAAACATGCATGTTCAGGAGTATATATTTGTGTGTGTGTATTCATATGTATACATAGACATAATCCATTATACATACATACATAAACATGTGTGTCTTCCTCTTTACTCATACTGGAAACATCACAGCCTCTCATGAACATGATTCTATTACTGAATGTCACATGAGATTTGACATGCTTCATAACTAACATTATTAATTCTTTATGATTAAATTATTTGAACTCAAATTTTGTTTCTTTTTCAGCTGTTCATTAAATATAATTTTGATTCCATTTTTATTAGTGAATGATTTTTTTTTTAAATTTATAGAATAAAACAAAGCATTTCCATTAGCAAGTATCATAAAGGGGCGGCTAGGTGGCGCAGTGGATAAAGCACCGGCCCTGGAGTCAGGAGTACCTGGGTTCAAATCCGATCTCAGACATTTAATAATTACCTAGCTGTGTGGCCTTGGGCAAGCCACTTAACCCCATCTGCCTTGCAAAAGCCTAAAAAAAAAGTATCATAAAAAGATGAGTGCACATAAAATTGAAAATCTTTTATATACAACTTGCTATTCCTTTAAAATGTATAGTGAAGTTTCCATGTAAATTTCCATTTTTTCCTTTTATTCCTCTCCTCCCCACCCTGTCCTAGAGGATGCCACCATTAGACACAAAAATGCACACATATGTGTGTATATATAAAATCATTCTATACATACTTCAATTTATCAATTCTTTCTCTAGATGCAGATAGCATCATTCTTCAAAGAACAAAACTTTATATTGGGATTTTTAAGAGTAAAAATGACTTATTCACTCAAAGTTGTTATCAAAACAATATTGTTGTTACTATCTACAATATTCTCTTGGTTCTAGCTGTTTTTCTAAGATCTTCAAATTCATCATTGCTTAAAGCATTGTGGTATTCCATCATAATCATATACACAACTTTTTCAGTCATTCCTCAACTAAGGGACATTACTGCAAATTACAGTTTTTCCCACTCCTAATCATCTTTAGATGGTAATGGTATTACTAGGTCAAAGTATAAAAACTCTTTGGGCATAATTCCTGATTGCTCTCCAAAATGGTTAGATCAGTTCATAATTCCACCAGTAATCAAACAGTCCCAATTTTTCCACATTCCCTCCAACATTTGTCACTTTCCCCTTCAATCATTTTAGCCAATCTGAAATATGTAAAATGATATCTCAAAGTTGTTTTAATTTGCATTCCTCTAATAAAAATAATTTAGAGCATTTTTTATATTACTATAATATTTTTGATGTCTTCATTGGAGAATTTCCTGTTCATATCCTTTGACCATTTGCCATTTGGGAAATGACTTGTATTTTTATAGATTTGTCAAAGTTCTTTATTTATTTGAGGTATGAGACTTTCATCTGATAAAATACCTATAATTTTTTCCAATTCCTCGAATTTCCTTCTGATCTTGACTATATTTCTTTTATTTGTATAAAACTTTTCAAATTTTATGTAATATAAATTATCTATTTTACTCTCACTCTGCTTCTCTTGTTTATTTATAAATTATTTACCTTTCCATAAGTCTGATAAGCATTATGCTCTGTATTTTTCCAATTTTCTCATAATCAGGGCAGCTAGATGGCACAGTGTATAAAGCACTGGTCCTGGAGTAAGGAGGACTTGAGTTCATAATTGCCTAGCTCTGTAGCCTTGGGCAAATCACTTAACCCTATAGCCTTAAAGATATAACTTTTTTAAAACACAATTTTCTCATAATAACTCTTTTAACAACTAGGTCATGTATTCATTTTAACTTTATATTGGTAAATGTCCAATTTCTGCCAGACTTCTTTTCAATTTTCCCAATAATTTTTACCAAACAATGAATTCTTATGCCAAAATTTTTAGTCTTTACACTTTTCACTGATTTGTTTAATTTTTGTACATTTGTTTTTGAATTTTTTATGCCTTAAAACTTCAGAAAGTGCTGAGGAACAGTTGATATGGTGTTTACTGTCAGACAACTCCAGGAGAAATGCCAAGAGGAGAATATAATGTTCGTTGATCTGACTAAAGCTTTGGATATTGTCAGTTGTGAGGGCTTGTGAAAAAATATGGCACAATTTGTTTGCCTAAAGAAGTTCATCAGTATTTCACAAGAGTTTCTTAATGGCATACTTGCCTGAATTCTAGATAATAGACGATGCTCTCATGTTTCCCCTTGTTCTCCTGTGTGCTTGCTCTGATGCTTTTTAACATGATAGTTTCGGCAATGTCATTAAATGCCATCAATGAGAATGAAAATAGCATCAAGGTCAGCTACCATACTGATGACTTGGAAAGGCTGAGTCAAAATTAAAAATAGAAGAATATGTGGTGAATGAATTTTTGTTTGCAGATGATTGGAGCACTCAATGCAACCTCTGAAGCTGAGATACTAATGAGTATGGATCAATTCTCTGCTGTTTATGCTAATTTTGACCTATCAATTATCATTAAAAAAAAAAACCCAGGTTCTCTACCAGCTAACTCTACACCATCTATATGAGGAATCATTGATTATGAAGAAATTTTGCATGCTGTAGATAAACTCACTTACCTTAGCAGTATTCTTTCCAGAATGTCTACATAGATGATAAGGGTGGCATACGCATCGCAATGTTTGGAAGACTCCAGAGGAAGATATTGGAGAGAAGAGGTATTAGACTGTATGAGACTGAAAGACTACAGAGTCATTGTGCTGTGAAACTTGGACAGTATACCTGTACAGTGGAAGGAAATTCAATCACTTCCATTTGAATAGACTTAGGAAGACTCTGAAGAGCATTTGGCAAGATAAGATATCACACAGTAAGGTCTTTTCTCAAGCTGAACTGATAAGCAAAGAGTGCAACTCTGATAGGCCAAATGTATTGCCTAAAAGATTACTTTAAGGAGAACTCACAATAGGCAAATACTTGCATGAAAGTCAGAAGAAGAAATACAAGGAGAGACTCAGGATTTCTTAGAATCAATTCCATGATATGGGAGATACTGGCAAAGGCCTGTCCAGCATGGAGTGCTCACCATCAAAGAAGACACTTTGCTCCTTGAGTAAAGCAGTTACCATAACTCAAAAGAAATGCTAGATATACAGATTTAAATACAGCTCCACTACAAATATTCATGTGAACTCTTTGTGCCTGACCTGAGGCAGAGCCTTCATATAGTCAGATACATTGTACCTTGACTCCAACACTGTGATATCATTTTCATCCCCTTCGAAAATGAAAGACATAAAAATAACCATTGACCAGGAAAATAAAGTAGACATTTTCCAACCGTGCTACCTTAGCAAAAATAAATCATATATTAGAGGATAGCCATATAAACAAATACAGAAGAGCAGCAATACTAACCATATATTTTATGGACTACAATGTGATAAAAATTATATTCAATAAAAAAGTCCCCTGACTGAGTCAAGAAACATACCTTAAAAAACAGAGAGCTACTTTCATTAAAAATAATGATTATGGGGGGGGGGGGCAGGGTGGCTAAGTGGCGCAGTGGATAAAGCACTGGCCCTGGAGTCAGGAGTACCTGGGTTCAAATCCGGTCTCAGACACTTAATAATTACCTAGCTGTGTGGCCTTGGGCAAGCCACTTAACCCCATTGCCTTGCAAAAACCTAAAAAACAAAAAACAAACAAACAAAAATAATGACTACAGTAATATAACAAATAAAATGTTGGTGATTCAGTTAAAGTTATCCTCATGGGAAAATTTATATCTCTTAATGCTTTCATGAATAATAAAGGACAACAAATTCTTCATGCAAAAAAAAACAGCTTAGAAAACTATCAAATTCAAAAAAATAAATTCCCAAACAGAACATTATACCTTAATTCCAACGTAGTGATGCTATTTTGGTTCTCTTTGAGAACTAAAAGACAACCAAACAATCTTGGATTGCAAACATTTATCAAAAAAATTTGAAACTAAGATTTTTTTTTCCATTTGATTGCTTCCTTCCTTAAGTAGATGAGTTAATGCTTGTGCAGAAACTTCAGTTTCAAGACCCTCTTCTGCTTTAGGCATAATATTATATTCCTTCAGTTATTATAATCTTTTTTTAAGGTGGTTCTGTTCCCAATGGTCCTCTTCCCTTCACCTCTAATCCTCTCTTTTTGTTTGATAATTCCCCCTGTTCCTCCTTTCAAATAGTACTGCTTATTGGTTTTTAAATTTCATTTTTGTGACCCTTTCCAAAAAAAAGATTTCTATCATTCTCTTCATTTATCTACTTTCTCTTTCTGGTTACACTAGACTCTCGTTTTCTGACTTATGACTCCCATGATATTTAATTCTTTTCTTTTCTCTGTATCCTTCATAGAATCAAAACTTCTAAGATACAAGTCTCCATTCTATATATTCTATACCTGACTGTGCTTTCTGTCACTGCCATTTGATCCTTGGGTTGCCTTGTGTCTCATTTTGGTACCCTGCCAATTATTGTCAATGTCAGTGAGGACACTGATCCATACTAGAACTCATCTCCTCACATTCTTGATTTTGCAGTCCACCCCTAATCTATAGCCTCTCCAGTTGACTTTTCTTTTGCATTTACCTGGAACTTTCCTCTGTATTCATGCTCTTCCACTCCTCTAGGTATCAGAGATTCAACTCCCCACCCCTCCCTTCACCTAATAGCAAAAGTAGACTTTGAAAGCACCCCCCCCCACCCCGGCCGATCTTAATCAATGTAAGGTCTAAATCTCCCTTCACCAATCATCTCTCTTCACTCATAGGAATATTTATCAGGAGAACTACCTTCTCACTTCCCACCTCCTTCTTTTTCCTTCATTTTCATTCTTTCTCCCTTCCTCCTCATCCAGTCTTCTTTTCTTCTGAGACCATAAAGGTCAGCTTCTTATCACTACTGCCCTTTGACTTGACCCTGATACATGACTTATTCTTTTCTATCCCTCTGCTTACCTCCCCTCCCTTTTATATTTCCTCCTTTGTTGTAATGTCGTTCTACAAATGAAGCATTCATCTGTAGGGAAGTAGTTAAGTTCTATCCATATTCCCTGTCCACCTCTTCTGTTATCTCTACAAAATTTCTGCCTTCATCCCTTGTACACTTAGAAAGAAATCTCTTACCAGTCTCTCTTCAAGTCACTCTGTTTCTGTTACTATCCTTTCCTGATACATTTATTTACTCTTGCATTTCTATTGTTTGAGTTTTTTCAAGAGACAAATAATCTCTTCAGTTCTGATTTTCTTTCTTAAAAAATTTTCAAATCCTTCATTATTGAATGTCCATCTTTTATCCCATATGGTTAAGTTCAGATTTGTAGAGTAAGGCATACTGAGCTCCAGTGTGCTCTTCAGAATATATTATTTCATTCTCTTCTCCTTTTTCTAGTGGGTGTGAAATATTCTTGCATTATTTGAATGCCTTTTCCTTTCTTTTGAAGATTTATCTTCTGTGGGTTATTGAGGCAAACAAAATTGATACAATAAAGTTCCAAATGTGTTTAATTTATTGATAAGGCTAGAAGTTACCAAGGAAAAAGGGGGGGGGGGGGCTTTAGCTTCTCAAGAAATCAAAAGACATGAATTAGGCCTGATAAAATATTTTATAAATAAAGGGAGCAGCATCTAAAAACTAAAAGGCAACATTATAAATAGGAAAAAGTAGATTTGATTACAAAGTCAGAATCATTACAGTATGATTGGCTAGAAATTTGAAATATAGGACAAGTAACAACTTTCAAATAGATCACTGCACAGCTCATTGGCTGTAATTACTTGTATGGCTAGTTAATTAGACCTTTTTTATATTTATTTCATCTTTCCAATGACATGGAAAAGTAGTTTTTAGTATCCATATAAGATTTTGAATTCCAAATTTTTCTCCTTTCTCTCTCTTCCCTCTCCCCCCCTCAAGACAATAAGAAATCTGATAAATATTATACATGTATAATCATGTTAAACATTTCTACATTAGTTATATTCATGTTGTGAAAAAAGAATCCAAACAAAAGGGAAAAAACCATGAAAAAGGAGAAAAAAAAGGAAAAATTGTATGTTTCAGTCTGTATTCTGACTCCATAGTTCTTTCTCTGGATATGGATAGCATTTTCCATCATGAGCATTTGGAAATGTAATGAATCATTCATTGTATTGCTGAAAAGAGCAAAATGTTGCTCCTACTGTGTACCGTGTTCACCAGACTTCCATGGTGGAGTGTGGCACAGCTCCCCATATATCCAATGTCCTCTCTTGGCAACTTATCCTGCTCTTTCTGTTCCTCAGATTTCTGATCTTGTACTAGTAGTTCAGAGTGTGTTTCCCCAGCATTAGCAGTACAGAGCTTTATAATACTAGTGTTTCCAGGTTGCAGAGCCTCATTAACTTTTGCTCCTAAAGGGTTGTAGCCAAGTTTTGGCCTGAGCAAACTTCTACAGCTTGAACTTGGGGGTCTTCATGTCACTAGAAAGAGGAAGGGGGAACAGGGTGTATTGGGGAGTTTCTGTCATGTCCTAAGGCTTCATCTGTAAATTCGGTGTGGGAAGTGGGAGAGGGGTTTTGAATAAACCCAGGTTCAGTATCAGTTCTGAGGTTTGGGGGGATTTTTTTGTCCTTCTATGGTATTCTGGATGTGCTAGGCCATGGAAATAGTTGAAATTGTTTTATGGGGGGGGGCATGATTTCTGTTTTAGAGATGTTTGAGAGGTTGTAGATATCATAGAAAATGTTTAATCTGCCATTTTATTTTTATATAACCAATCCTATGGACTTGATGCTTTCATTCCCCATTGAGCTGATTGTTTTGCATGAGTAATATAATGGCTTACTCCCTGATTCATTGAGATAACCCTCCATTTACCACCAAAAGGACATTTACCATAATGAATCTAGCCAGTTCATCTCTTAATTTGCGGCGCTGTTCCCCCAACTCAATCACAATATGAATCACAGGCCATCTCTTCCAATTAATGACTTCCTAAAGTTAGGGATAGTTATGACTCACATAAGCATCGTTATAGTTCAGTTTTAGTGCTTGGACAAGGGAGCCATTCATAGATCATTGAATAGTTAATGAACAGAGAATTTTTTTTAAATCTCTTCAGCAAGGTGACCCTATTACTTGGTCCCTCTTTGTTTCCATTTAGAAACATGCTTGGTCAGCCAGGGAGAAGATGGTAACTCCCATGGTCTTGAACATCTTCCAAACCTGAAAGGTCTGACCCCTAAATAGTTGAACCTTTTTTTCTTTATTCCATTAGATAACCAAAAAAAACATGATAATATGACCAGAGTCTATCACGAACCTGTGATGAAGAAGATGATTCTTGAGCTTTGTCCCAGAATCATTTTAAATAAGTCCTAGCAATGTTATGTTTTAGGGAAAAACTAGCCTGACTTATTGCAAGAGGAAGTGGGGGAAAAAAAGAAGGAATTCTGGTAGGTAGTGTCCTGAAACTAATTTCTAGGGGATATCAATTTCAAAATTCCTATTAGGCTATTGGCAATATATGTGTAAACATTTCATATATGTATATATGTTTATATATGTATATAATTTACACATTCATAAATATATATACATATATGTACAAGATCCATCCATACATCCATATACATCCATCTATATCTTTATGTGGAAAGGAGGAATGAGAGAGAGAGAGAGAGAGAGAGAGAGAGAGAAAGAGAGAGAGAAGAAACAAGGGAGGGAGAAATAAATTTTATTGATTAAATCTTTGCTTATAGATTTGGAGTCATCTCCATAGAGACAAAAAAAAATTGTACTTGTGGATCCTGATGAAATCTCTGAGATAAAGCAGAGAAAAGCAGATCCAGGATAAAGTCTCAACGGGCACACTTGAGGAGTGTTATATAGATGATGATCCATTAAAAGAGACTGAGAAAGAAGTCAAACAGATTTCTACCTGTTTGGTTATCTATCTGATTGCTTTGAATTCATTTTCTTACTTAGGAATTTGTAAAAGTAGGTTTTCCTTTTAAGTACTTTTAATGACAACTTTGCTTCCATTTTTTTTTTGCTGATGTTTCAGTTGTGTTTGACTCTTTATGATCCCATTTGAGATTTTCTTGGAAATGATACTGAAGTGGTTTATTTCTTCTCTAGTTCAGGATGAACTAAGGCAAATGGGGTTAAGTGACTTACCCTACTAGGTATTAAATATCTAGATAGTAAATGTCTGAGGCCAGATTTGAACTCATGAAGATGAGTCTTCCTGATAGACAGGTCCACTGCTCTATCCACCATGCCACCTAACTGCCCTACTTGTAATTTACGTATTAGGCAAGTCAACTGTATTCCCATTTAACTTTATGTCTTTTCAAAATATTTACTTTTAAAAAATTTAAATAAAGCTCTTTCTTTCCATGATGAAGAAGAAAGTTAACAGTTGTACTAGCTGATTCACAGACCACCTCCCCACCGCCATCACCACAACTTTTTTTCTTTTGCATTCAGTGGAGATAAAACTTTTTACCTGGCTTCAGTTCTGTTTGAGGCTTACTACCATTCTGTAGTCAGTGAAATCACTTTCTTCTACATTAAAACAATTATATCTTTTAGTCTTTAAGAGAAGGGAGAGTGCTAGATAGTTGGGGGTGCTGTTTGTATACAAATTCCTCAAAATTTCTTCTTTTAACAATATTCAGGAGCTGTACCCACAAAACTCCAGTGGGCTGTTTCAACATATTTCTCCTGATTCCATATAAGTTTTCCTTTCAGAAAAACTTGACTCTTGGCTTTTTTCCACCCTTGTTCTTTGTGGCAAATCAAGAAAATAAATTATTGTCTTCCTGGGCTGTTTTTGGTCCTCTGTTGTAACACATTTTAATTTCCTTAATTCAAAATCACTGAAGATATTAGGACCAAAAAGAGTCAAAGAATCACAGAAATTTTATCTGTCTCAGTTTCTTGAACTGCAAAATGGAGATAATAATAGTATCTGATCCCCAGACTTGTGGTAAGGATAAAACAAGAAAACTTTAATATCCATCTCTCAGAGTTAGGCATATCTAATAGAAAAATATTAAGAATTATCTGCATAGAAATGATGATTATATCCACGAAAGTTGGAGGGAGGGAGAGGAGAGAGAGAGAGAGAGAGAGAGAGAGAGAGAGAGAGAGAGAGAGAGAGAGATTAGGAAAAGCTATAAGAAGGAGCCTTGGGGGTACATCCACAATTACATGGCTTGATCAACCAGCAAAAGAGACTAAAGTATATTCAGACAGGTAAAAGGAGAACCAAAATACAAAGGAGCATATCTTAGAGAAAAGGGTGGTCTTCAGTATAAAATTTTGCAGAGAAGTATAGAGAGATAAGACTTAATAAAAGACTATCAGATTTGGTATTTAATTACCAAAGCATAGAAAATTTTGGAGCAGAGTTTATGATGGGTGATGATAATAGAAGTCAACTTGCAGAGTATTGTTCTCTATGAGTGCAAGGTAAGGACACACTTAGGTAATTTAAATTTTCTCAATAATTTGTATAAAGAGAAATGAATTCAATGATTGGACAGCTTTGTTTTTCCTAGGAGTTAAGACTTTGAAAAGGATCAGAGATATGGGATAATTGTTTAAAGGGGTGGTATGATCATTTATTAGCAAGGCTAATAGTTGCCAATAAGTGAGATCTCATAGCACCTCAGTGCCCAGGGATATATTAAAATCTTTTAGACAGTTGGTAAAGGCTAACTAAATTTAACCTAATTTATAAGAGAGGATTCATGACAAAAATTAATCAACATTATCTGGAAAGTCCATGTAATTAAGTAATCTGTGAATTGTGACTGACCAGGCAGAACACCTTATGAATCCAGAAATTCATCCTCCCTCTCCTTCCATCTGGGGCAAGAGTCCAAGTTGTAGCCAAGAAAATATGGAAATTAATGCTTATAAAGAGGAGAAACCATCATATATACTCTCTAATATTAAGCAACCAAACTGTCTTTTATATCAAACAATTCATAAGTACTGATTCTAGTGACTAAAATTAAACTATATCTCTTCATTATTGATTTATCTATTATTAATAAATAATACAAAATTCTTCACAAAGAAAAGTTCTGCCACTTAATTGGAGACTAAAGTAAAGGAAGAAATAGTGGAGTATTTTATCAAGAGGTTTTGATTTGTAGAAAAGGCATAAAGAGGGAGTACACAACAAATGATCTCTATTTTCTCAGCAAATTATGAAATAACATCCTCAATTAATTGGGAAAGAAAGAGGGATAAAGTGAAATGTTTGAGAAGACAATATACTGACCAGTTTCTGTGGTGTGTAGGGTATAGAATTAGTTGAAGAGGAATAAGGATTGTCTTGTAGATCAGGGCCCAGTTGATTAAAAATAGGAAGAGATATATGGAATGATAAGAGGCTATGGTCTGATAAAGAAATATTCCATATAAGTGGAACTACCTGTAGATAATAATAAGAAGGGCATGCCAGACCACTTAATAGCTGAAATAAATGAGTGAGTCCTGAGAAATTTAAAAATTTCTCTGCTTGAGTTAGGGTGTTTGAAGTTTAAAATTTAAAGTTTAAAGGAGATGACATTGAGAGGAAGCCTGTCAGTATTAATTACCCTGAGAAAAAAGATAATGTCTTGAGGTAGCTGATACAGAATTGCAAATTGCTGTACAAAACTCAGGAAAGGATCATATTTTGTTACTAGGGCAATCGAAAAAGAGGAGGGAGTTTGAGGAGGCATTAGCATTTGAGTTAAAAATTATATGAGAAAATAGAATTTTGATAACCAGACATTGGAAACATGGAAGATGGGAGGGAGAAGCCACTTCAGAAAGTTTTAAGATTCAAAAATATTTGGGAGATGTGAATTAGTACAGTTTGTTTGAAGTACATAGAAAATAGGGGGGAATATTGTGAGAATAGTAGAATGGTACAAAATTACTAAGAGCCCTAAATGTACAGCTAGGTTTTGAGAACCCTTTTCCTTTGCCATGGTAATAGGGAACTACATAATTTTTAATGAATGATAAATATGTTTTCTCCAGTATAAATTTCAGCTATCATCTACCTGCATCTCAACACAGTTCACCTTATCAGTGGCAGAATAAGTCATTTAATTGTCCTATGCTCTAATAATTTAATTTACAGTATATTCTAAGCCCTGATACCTTTATCAGGTGATAAAATCTCTAATAGGTAATGGAGTCCTAGAATGAATCTATTGATCAGTTATCTCATTTCCTCATTCTGACTATACTCATTTTGGATTTTTTTTTTTTTACTTCTTCAGCATGTTCTACCACTTCTCCAGCCCCAATTTTTCAGCATTATTTTGTTTGTTGTCTTGTAAGATCCTTGGGTGTAAACACTGTCTTCCATTTTTTGAATTTATATCTCCAGAGTTTAGCATAATGCCTGGCTATTAAGAAGACACTTAGTAAACATTTTATCAGCTATTAACTATTGAATAATCAATAGTATAAAATAGAAGTGGAAAGGTCCTTAATCAATTTTGAAGGATTGAAATGATATTGAAAGAAATGGCTTGAATAAAAGTTCAGAATTCTCTATTCTAATAACAAACTAAGCTGAGTGGGGGAATGGTATCAGCAAAGTCCCTGAAAGGGAATGATAATACAGAATCTCTCTCCTTTCCTCCACCTTGATTAGAAGATACTTTGTGAATTTTATAAGGTCAGAAGACTTGGACTTTCTGTCAATGCCTGAGGATAAACTAGACTAGCTGAAGGACAGCCTCAGAACTTTACAAAGAGTCCAAAAGAAAATAATAAATATCTAAAGTGAACTTCGTGAGTTCATAAAGGGAGAAAAGGACTTTCATCAATCAAGAGATAAGAATTTATCTCTTTGTCAGGACTCTGTAAGCTGGAGCTCAGTAGGCCTCTGGTTACAAAGGGTGGTGGGTGGTTCTACCAATTGCTTTTAATCTATTATTTTGTAATTATTCATTTCTAAAAGTTAAAGACTAACTGGCTAATTGATATCATCTGGAATCTGTTGGGGCTTCATGAATAATAGTAATAGAAAGCTCTCCTCCTCAGTCACCTAGGATTTCAGCCTGCCAGTGCTAGTGAGTGTTGGGAGAATGAGCCCTGAGCTTGTACTCACTATGAATCTGAAAAAAAAACAATGATGTGATCTGAGGTGGTAGAATTGTTTAAAAGTCAATTGAAAGAGTCAATTTCAATTTTAATAAGTACTGTTGCATGCAGAGCACTGTGTTAAATGCTGGGGGCAGATCAAATTTAAATATGACAATCCTTTTTGTGCAGTTCACAATTTGTTGTTCATGTGAGAAACAATTAGACTTGGATGAGGACAGTGAAGATATATGCAGATGAAAAACATATTGTGGATGAACAATTAACAAGATTTGGAAACTAGGGGGATGGGAGAAGAGTGATAGAGATTAATAGCTGTAGATCTAAAGCTGGAAGAGATCTTGAAAGTCTCTTTTAAAAAGAGCCTCATTTTACAGTTAAGGAAATTGAGGCCTAGAGAAGTAAAGTGACTTGACCAAAGTTATTTCAATAATATGTGACAGTAAAGATTTGAAAGCAGATGCCACTACTACAAATTCAGTGGTCCAAATTCTTGTGACTGAAGAGCAATTGGCATGGATTATAATCAATACAAACCCTTGAAAAATAGTAAATTAATATGAAACATCATTGTAAATTTAGTTTGACAATTTTAAACTAATTTTGTTCATTAAAGTTTTTGTTTATGTTTTTAATCCCAAAGCCACATGCCATTTTCAAGGAAGAACCTACTTTGAAGGAGAGAAAAAAGCAATATATTCCTCTTCTGGAGTTTGTGTTCTCTATGAGTGCAAGGTAAGGTCATACCTAAGTAATTTAAATTTTCTCAATAATTTGTATAAAATAATTGTTCATAAAGCATTCATTGAAAAGACAAATAGTGAATATTTCTAGCTTTTAATCTATCAGTGTCACTTTATCATATTTTTTCTTGTTGGATCAAGGACTGAGTTTCATTCTTGCCCAATAGAGCTCCATTGATTATCCTTTCCTAAGAACATGAATCCTCACCTCCATAGAAACTCCAGACACTATCTAATCATACCTTGGTAACCTCTAAACAAAATACATCCTCCATGAAGATCCCAAATGATTCTCAGAGCCTATAGAAACAATATCACCCTGCCTTCTGTATCCCATACCCTGTAAAAAGACTTACTCTCCCTATTACCCACTTCTGGAGTCTGCTCAGAATTTCCCTCAATAAACAACTTTGCATTCACTTCCATTTATAGCGCCATATTCCTTTTTACCAAGGGGTCACCTTTTGACCTTCCATTTGGATTATCTAAAATTCTGTTTTTCCATGTATAATATTTTGAAAAAATATGATTTTGTCATTGAAATATAAAATTGATTCAGGCATGTTTGATTCTTAATCTTTATTAATTTAAGTAATTAAGTTTTAGGTGAAAAACTAATTTAAAACTTTTTCTAAGCTAATATATATATATATATATATATATACATACTTATATTGTACACTTAGATAAATGATAACAGTAATTTTTAAAAATCGACATTAAAAATGATCCAATTCATGGAAATCAACTTTTATATTAATATTAATGTTGATTTAAGGTGAATTTCTCTCATATTTAATTAATCATGTTCTTTAAAAAATTTTTGTAAAACAAAATATCAGACTATTTCTTCAAACTTTTTCACTAATCCAAATTTTAATTATATCTCACATGAATTTTCATCCATTTCTGAAATATTTACTAATTTAAAGCAGCTCAAACAAATTTTGTGGCCCCAGTTAAGTGCTATTTTAAATAGCTGCATTGGGTTTAGAAGCAGGAAGATATTTTTTTTTTCCCTGAATTCAAATCTAGCTATGTGACCCTGGGCAATTTGTTTTAATCCTGTTTGCTTCAGTTTCTCATGTTAAAAAAAGTAAGGCAAACATTTCAGTCACAACTGAAATGAACTAACAACAATAAATAAATAACTGCCCAAATATTAGTCCTTTGCTTTGGAATTCCAATGATCTGTATTAGTTTTCTTTTTTTGTTTAGGTTTTTGCAAGGCAATGGGGTTAAGTGACTTGCCTAAAGTCACACAGCTAGGTAATTAATAAGTGCCTGAGGCCAGTGCTCTATTCACTGTGCCATCTAGCTGCCCCCCTATTAGTTTTCTTAACTGAATATTCATTACATACCTGAGGAAATTATAGATTGGGTAAGGAATGAATGGTTTCTAGGATGTTTATGAAGTATACATGGGGTATTGATTATAAACAGAAGATTGAAATATCTGTCAAATAAAAACCTGAGAATGAAAGGCTTGGAATTGTAGTAATGATCATCATAAAACCTCAGCAAGATAAGAAGAAAACATTACTAAACCCTTAGATGTTAATTGAAGGTTCCATAAGATAAGCAAGGGAGAATTATTAAGTAAAATTGTAGTTTTGTGCAGGTTCACAGGTTTATGCATTTGTGTGTATGGTGTGTTTTGTGTGTGTGTGTGTATATATATATAATATCTTTCTCTTTTAAAATAAGTTTTTATTGTTTTTTTACAATAATATAGTTTTCCCAGTGACCCTTCTCCTTCTTCTCACAGAGAACCATCCCCATAAAAAACCAGTAGTTTAAGACCAAAGGAAAAAAAAAAGAAAAAACCAGCCTAACTAATCAATTCATCAAAGAAAGTCTGAAAATGTGCAAAGTGCTATGTTTGTGGATCATCTACTTCTGCAAAGGAGTGAGATGAGATTGTTTACTAAAAATCTTTTCTTTCAAACCAAGCTTGTTCTTTACAAATATTTCATCATTTATTCTCAAGTTTTTTTGGTAGTTGCTCTTTCCATTTGTTATGTTCTAGGAGTTTTTAAAATTTATTGTCTAATATCCTCTAAGTTTGCCACCATATCATCTCCAAAAAGCAATAGTTTTATTTCCTTTTCTGCCTATTCTAATACCTTCAAATTCTTTTTGCTATAGCTAACATTTCCAGGACAATATTGAATAGTAAGTGACAATGTTGGACATCTTTTCTTCACTCAGATCTTATTAGGAACTTAGCTTGCTTCCTCCATATGAGATAAAACCTCAGGGTTGTTTTGATTTGTTTTTCTCTTATTATTAATAATTTGTAGAATTCTTTGGGGGGGGTGATAACATTTTATTTATGTTTATTTGTAAGTATATGATCCCCCCCCAACCAGGACTGTTTTAAATGCATCCCAGAAATTTTGGTATGTTTCTTCATTATCACTTTTTTCACATAATTGTTGTTTCTATGATTTCTTTTGACTGACTAATTATGTAGAATTTCATTGTTAAGTCTCTAATTGGATTCTGTTTATCCTCACTGAGCTAATTACTTTTTTTCTTTTTATTGTGGTCTGTATAGGATGTATTTCTTACATTTGGTAAAAATTTTTTTACATTTGTTTGAAATATTTATGTATCCAAATATATGGTTAATTTTTGTAAGGGTTCCATATGATTCTTTTTTTAAAATTTATTTTATTTTATTTAAGACTTGCCCAAGGTCACTCAGCTAGGCAATCATTAGTGTCTGAGGTTGGATTTGAACTCAGGTTCTCCTGACTCCAGGGCTGAAGCTCTATCTACTATGCCACCTAGCTGTGCTTGGTTCCATATGATTCTAAGAAATGCATATTTTTTATCATTCTCATTCCAAAGATGCCTTAAATTTTTTAACTCCAGTTTTATATTTTACTTTTTGTTTATCTTTCTGTTAGAATTCATTCAAAACTCAGAAAAAAAAACCTCTCATTTTTATGATAAGTCCATATTTCCTTATACATTAAAAATGATTTCTTGATTAATTTAGATGCTAAGACTTTTGGAACATTTAAATTCAGTATTGATTTTGATTTGCTCCTTTCAGTATAATGTAACTTCCTTTTTATTGTTTTCATGTTTGTAATATTTCTTCTTTGCTATCTAAAATCATGATTGCAACTCCTGTTTTTTATTCCTATGATGCAAAATAAATGTTTATTTTAACCTCTCATTTTTGTTCTGTTTTGTTTTTGTCTTTAAATTTTGTTTCTTATGCACAAATGGATTGTGCAGTTTATTTTCCATATTCATTTCATGTCATACTTTTTGTTTTAATATAAAGTTATGAGTTAGGATTATATATTCCTCCATTTGTTTTTTAATATTTTTTGAAATTAAGATTTTTCCATCTTCCTCTGTAAATTCAATACTCTTTCTAGTTATTTTGGCTCAATCTATTTTAAATCAATCTTATTACCAACAGTGTTCTCCTTTTTATACTTAAATCCAAGCCCCTTTCTCTTTTTTTAACCTCTTCCTTTAGTTTTGAAGTTTCATTTAGTTCTTTTTCCTTCCTTGTTTTTATTTAGCTATTTAATCATACGTTCTTTTTCTTCTCTGTTAAGTAATCAAGTAAAACTTCTCCCTCTTCTTTTCAATTTGTTTTTTCTTAACTTTTTCAATTTCATTTTCTGCACCTTCTTAATAAAGGAATTTCCCCCCTTCTTCTTTTCATTATTTATCTTGCCATTCTGTCTATTCTAGACTTTTATTCTTTAAATCATGACTTTGATAGTTATTCAATCCTTATTTAGTCCCTGTATTCTTTATGGAATTAAAGTTTCTAAAATACATTTTGGTATCTTATTTTGAATTTCTTCTAAACTTTCTTATTCTTATCCCATGCTACCCCCCCTTATTGAAATAATACTTGCTGAAATTTATATAAAGGGTATTGCTTCAGAGCTGTTATCAACTTTTTACATTTTCTTAGTCATTTCCTTCCCTTCCATTTGTCTTGAAATCTTCTCTCTAGAACCATGCACTTCTTTTTGTTGTCAGTTGCCTCTAGGAACTCATATTTCCCTTTTCCTAAGGAAAAATCTCTCCTGTGAAAGAAGAGAGAAATTCTATGAAGGGGACCTCTAAAACTGAAGATTTGGTACTTAGAAAGATCCCTCATTGGAAAGATCATATTTTGTGATTAAATCCATCTCAGTCTTCTCTTAGGTTGGACAAAGGAAATTTACAGTACAGCAGCCAAAATCTCTGTCCCCAGTCACTTCTTGGGGGACATAACTAACCCCAGCTGAATCCCAGCTAGATTTTTTCCACATGTGTTTTACTACCATTTCCTCTCTCCATTTCCTGGCCAGGCTGTTATCACACATATACTGCCACAGTGCTATCAAAGCCAAACAAATTTTGGCCCTATGAATCTTTTTAACACAGGAAAAAAAAGTAAAGTATTTGGAGTTGAGTTCTGTGGCAAGTATCATGGGAGAACTTATGTAATCCTGCTCCAGAAGTGTGTTGGGTGATAGGGGAATGGGTGCTAAATAAGCAAACAATATGATCTAGAGCAGGGCTGCATTAAAATAAAATTTTTATTAGAAGACCACATCAGAGAGAAATATACAGTCCACATTCAGTGGACATAGCACTATGTGAAGGCTCTGGGGTCAAAGTTCTTAAATATAGAAGGTTGCCTTATAACTTCTCAGAAAGTGGGGAGATCAATACAACAGGCAAAGGTGCAAAGCACAAAAGAAACATAAAACAGCAAACCAACAACACAACTGTATATAAAGATAGGTGCATACTGACTAAACTGCATCATACAAGTGGAAAGCATCCCACAGATCAATTGAAAATTCTATGTACTATGTTCCAATCATAATACTACTTAAAAACATCAAAGCAAATTAACATCAATGAGATTATTTATTAGTGATGTAATTACAAAATTGAATACACATTCCATGCTAAATGTTATGTTATTTTTTTGCTCATAAAAATTAAAACCCACAGGTCAGTCACTAGACAGTTTTCCCTGTTGTTAGTTCATCAATATTTTATTGTGTTTGGGTTATTGGGGTCATAGGCCACAGAGATATCTGAAATTGATTTATCTCTGATCACATAATTCCTATTTAGAGAGGTGTGAAAAAATCATTAAGATCCATCTTGTTAGTCTCAACCCTCAAAATAATACATCAACATTTCAAATTTTTTTTAAAAAACTATTTGGAGGAGCTAGTATTTGCATTTTGTAACTAAGCAAACCATTTCTGAATCACATGACCAAAATGATCAAAGAATCACAAACTACATATTTTATCCATAACCTATTCTCTTTCACAAAGACAAAAACAAAACAAAACACAAACAAATGAGCAATTACACATCAGATGTAATGGAAATGCAATTGAATCCCCAGGACAAGAAAACAGAAGTCTAGCAAAGTAACAGTTTTATAAACTCACACTGAATAGAAAACTAATCTTTTAGGTATTTATTCAAGACCTGTTGTTCAAGAGCTTGTGTATTCTGAAAAATGTAGAAAAGGAGAAAATGTCTTGTGTTTTATAAAATGCAAATATATTCCCCACTTAGTGCAGAGAATCTGCAATAAACAGAAGATACAGATTCAATATGAATATGGAAAGGAGTAGGGATGAAATTCTCCTTCCTTATGCTTGGAATTAACCTTAGATTTGCAAACTTCAGGGTTGATATAACTATACCCATCATATTCATATTTCTGTATTTAAATCCTATAAAAGTTAACAGATACTGTTTTGGTCAGCTAGAAAGAATCTTCAGAATTGATTCCATGGGCCACCATTCATGGCTCAAATCATGTCTGGAAAAAGACTGACTGAAATTTATCTAGATGGGGGCAGAGCCAAGATGGTGGCGTGAAGACAGCATTCCGGAGAATTCTGACACCCCAAACCCCCAACAAACAAACAATGGATGGCTCTAGCCAAAATCTAGAGGGGCAGAATCCACAGAAAGACTGAGTGATACATTTTCCCAGTCCAAGATAACTTAGAGTTCCATGGGAAAGGTGTGCTTCACCAGGACCTGGGTGAGTGCGGAGTGATGAACATGGCAGCAGAATCTGCAGTGAGAATTGGGAGAAAGCAGCCTTCACCCTCAGAGACCATAAAGGAAGTCTTCAGAGATTTCTCTGCTCTCCCTGGGGTAGGACTCTGCTGTTTGCCCACACTCAGACCCTGTTTGCAATTTGGGCTTCTATGCTAAGATAGCTGGATCCTGACTTATAGCCCCAGGACAGAGGGCAGTGCTGTGGTCATCTACATATCAAAGCACAGGCAAGGGAGCTTAAGACCTTGGAGGAATAAAGGTCCCAGTGGGTGTCCCCCCCAAAAAAAACTACCTCAAAGCCTTGGAAGTGCTGTAAATTAGCCTTAGTCTGAGGAAATAGTAAACAACAGAAAAAGAAGAATCTGACCATAGAGAATTACTTCAGTCTCATGGAAGATGAAAACACATACTCAGATGATGACAAAATTGAAGCTTCTGGATTCAAAACCTCCAAGAGAAATAGAAAATGGGCTCAGACTATGGATGAGCTCAAAAAAGACTTTGAAAAGCAATTAAGGGAGGTGGAGGAAAAGTTGGAAGGAGAAATGAGAGCGATGCAGAAAAATCATGAAAACCAAATCAAAAATTTGGTGAAAGATATACAAAAAATTGAAGAAAATAATATGTTAAAACCCAGTTTAGGCCTAATGGAAAAAGCAAAAAAAAAAAAAGGCAAATGAAGAGAAGAATGTCTTAAAAAGCATAATTGGCCAGCTGGAAAAGGAGATAAAAAAGTTCTCTGAAGAAAATAACTCCTTCAAATGCAAAATGGAACTAAAGGATGCTGATGACTTTTCAAGAAAGCAGGAAGAAATAAAACTCTTCCAAAGCAGCCAAAAATTAGAAGAAAATGTGAAATATCTCATGGGAAAAACAACTGACCTTGAAAACAGATCCAGAAGAAATAATTTGAAAATTATTGGACTATCTGAAAGCCACAACCAGGAGAAGAACCTAGACTTCATTCTTCAAGAAATAATACAGCAAAATTGCCCTGAGATCCT
The DNA here is from genome assembly GCF_037893015.1 of Macrotis lagotis. Lineage (NCBI taxonomy): Eukaryota > Metazoa > Chordata > Mammalia > Peramelemorphia > Peramelidae > Macrotis > Macrotis lagotis. Next base: position 216,736,737 of record NC_133664.1, on the reverse strand, counting down.
AGAACCTGAGGGTAAAATAGAAATTGAGAGAATTTACCAGTCACCCCCGAAAGGGATCCCAAAAGAAAAACTTCCAGGAATATTATAGCCAAATTCCAAAACACCCAAATCAAAGAGAAAATATTAAAAGCTGCCAGAAACAGACAATTCAACTATGGAGGCTCCATAGTCAGGATTATACAGGATCTGACAGCATCTACATTAAGGGCTCCTGGGGATTGGAATATGATCTTCCGGAAGGCAAAAGATCTTGGTTTACAACCAAGAATCAACCACCCAACAAAACTGAACATCCGCTTTCAGGGGAAAAGATGGATTTTCATTGAAACAGGGGACTTTCAAACTTTCTTATTGAGATGACCAGAGCTGAACAGAAAGTTTGATCTCCAAGTACAGGATTCTGGTGAACTACAGAGGGAGTGGAAGAGAGGGACTAACTATGAGGAACTTGATGATGTTGAACTGTTTGTATTCCTGCAGGGGAAGAAGATATTGATAACTCATATGAACTTTCTTATTTATAAGAGCTGTTAAAAGGAGCATATATAGATAGGACAAAGGAAGGAGCAGAATATAATGGTATGATGTGGTAAAGGGATGGAGTCAATGGGCAATGGGGGAAAGTATTGGGAGGAAGGAAAAGGAGATGAAGAAGAAGCTGAGAGATTTCACATAAGAGTCAAGAAAAAGATATTTCAATGGAGGGGAGAAGGGAAGGAAAGGGGGAATGAGTGAGCCTTCATTCTCATCAGAAATGGCTCAGGGAGGAAATGGCATACACACTTAATAGGTTGAGGAAATCTGTCTTGCCCTGGAGAAGGATGGGAGGAAAGGGATGGGATGAGAGGGAATGGGGGGAGGAAAGGGAGGAATAGGTGATAGAAGAGAGGGAAGACTGAGGGAGAGGATACTCAGATGGAACACACTTTTGGACAGTACCAGGATGAAAGGAGAGAGAGAATAGAATAAATGAGAGTGGGGAGGAATAGAGTGGAGGTACAGCTAGTAATAGCAAATGAGGGGAAAATATTGAAGCAACTTCTCTGGTGGACTTATGATGAAGAAAGCAATTCACCCCAGAGACAGAGCCATTGAAATCTGAACACAGACTAAAGTACATTCTCTCATTCTCTCTCTCTCTCTCTCTCTCTCTCTCTCTCTCTCTCTCTCTCTCTCTCTCTCCTTGAGGTTTCCCCATCTTCTTGGAGGGTGGGTTATGTTTACTCTTATAACATTCAATTTATATCAGTGTATGGCATGGAAACAATGTAGAGACTGTCAGACAGCCTTCGGGGGGTAGAGAAGGGAGGAAGAGGGGAAATTGTAGAATTCAGAGTCTTGCAAAAAATGATAGGTACATATTATTATTGTATATAATTGGAAAACAAATAAAATGTTAAAAATGAAAAAAAAAAGAAATTTATATAGACCTAACTCAGTTCCTGCAAAGAACAAGGCAAGTGAAAGGAAATTCCTCAATTTGAGAAGAGTCTAAGGCAGCCTTGCAGTCTAACAAGTCTTTTGAGTAAAATATCAAAGGAGATGGATATGAAAGTTAGTGACAATGTAATAGGAAGCTAAAACTTTCTAGCCTAAAAAAAGAAAATTTAAGATTAAATCACTAAATATTTTAAGAGGAAGAAAATTCATTTAAAAGTCTAAAGCACAAACAGATAAATCAATAGAGAGGGTGTTAAAGGGAAAGAAGTTTATCAAAGACTATAATATTTTTATAAGAAATATCAGAAGACAAAGGAAATTGAATTTATACTTGATAAAACATAGAAACGCTGTCAAATCCTAAGAGATCAAGGAAACCTAACAAGACTTTGTAGAATGATTCAAAAGAGAAAAGGAATTGTACAAAGTAGATTTGAAGTTTTATGTGCAAGTTTTATCTTTTTTATTTTAATATGTATAAAATGAACTTATGACCTGGACATTAAAAATAATTGGCAATAAAACATTTAAATTCATAATAGTAACACACTCCAAAGATGTTAAAGAGAGAATAAATAAATAAATAAAAGACACATGGTTATTATGTAAAACAATTCCAAAGATGTGCAATCAATTCTGTAAAGAATCAGGAGAAAGGCATTCAAATACAAATTTAGGAAATTCGCATAAACCAAGATTATTTCTTAGAATCCAAAAATGGGAATGGAATAATATTCCATAATTCAAAAAAGCTCAAGATACTACCCAAAACATTTTACTCTGCAAACCTGAGACTATTATTAACAGGAATAAAATAGATCAATGTTCAGTCTAAAAAATCATTTAAACATTTTTGCTTGATGAAAAAAAGTCAAGAAGATTTTTTGTAAATGTTAAACATTCCAAACTAGAGAAACACAATAAAGGTTAAATAAGTAAAACAGTCAAGAAAATGACAATAATAGAAATACTGACCTGTACACTTCTTGATCCATTGGAGTCCTCATGAATGGATTAAAAATAAAAGATAAAAGAAAGACATTTAAGAGACCTTTTTTAAAAGTATAAAAAGGGAGAGAATTCTGGGAAGATGTTTTAAAGCAGTTTTCTTACTAAAACAACAATAAGTCCTGGAGCAGTTGGATTGAAAAGCAGCAAAGGTTCAGAAATTTTTTACCAAAGCCATCTTTTTATGCTTTTTTTTTTTGCAAAGCAATGGGGTTAAGTGACTTGCCCAGGGTCACACAACTAGGTAATTATTAAGTGTCTGAGGTTGGATTTGAATTCAGGTCATCCTGACTCCATGAAGGGTGCACTACCCACTGTGCTACCTAGTTGTCCCTAAAGCAACCTTTTAATAATGAACCTATTTAGTTATCAAACCATGTTTAAAGTAAGTACATATATATCATTGTTATGGCTTGCTTCACCTTGGGGCCCTCAGTAACAACCTCCGTCCTGGAAGGGAGCTGAGCATAAGGAGTCAAGCCACCACTGCCTTATGCCTTCAGCTCAGTTTTATTACTGCTTAGCTATTACATATATACTGTTAGGTCTTCTGGGGTAGAACAAAGAATAATGAGGTAATTAGGGCAATGCACAAGCGGGATTTGTGCAGTATCTTGCATTACAGGATAAGGGGGTACATTAAGGGGGAGGTGGTAAAACACAGCTGTGTCTAGTGCCCTTGGTCTGTGGGGTGGAATGTCCAGCTCCCAAGGACTCCAGCACACCTTATCTCTCAGGGCGGCAAGCCAGCTCCTGCCAGGTGGCAGTCCATTAGAATAGTCTGTGTTCCCACATATCATTGCTTTCAGAATTCTTTAAGAACGATTATATATGTGACAAAAATACAGTAAAGAAAATTTTCAGAGACTAGTCTGAGCAAAAGAAAATTTTTATTTTTTTTCTCAAGAGAAGGGCAGACTCATAATCAAAGAGCTGTGCCTAAAGGACAGTCAAGCAAAATTATATAGGTCCTAATGCAGGTCCTCCCTCCCTAACCACTTTCTCCTTTAACCCATTAACTAGGTCTCCAGAGGTACAATCTTATTCAAAGAAAATCTACCCCAGCAGCAGACACAGAGAAAAGAATGAAATATTTTCATAATATTTTCCCCACCAGATGGTGAGGTTACTTGAGAGACTGTCCTCCCAAGTTTGCAAAAATAGTCTTATCATAAAGCAAGTGGCTCATGAACTTCTCTTTTGGAATGCAAGGTCCTTCTAGGAATAGTCCAATAATAATAGTTTTTTCCCCTTAATATTTCTTAACTCTTAGAGGACTTCACTAGGAAAATTAACCCAATGGATTTTACTGGGACTATTCCACTCAACCCCTCCCCTTATTTCAATATATATATTTCTTGCATCTGAAGTCCTCTCACACTATCCTTGATACCCCCTCAGGTTCTATTTTCTCTTCCTGTCCACTTGAGACCCATCTTCTTCTTTGAACCCTTAGTTCACAGGTGAGAACATTTCAGAGAGGTATTCATCACAAAGCTTGCAAATTACACAGACACTTTCAAATGTAAGGGGATGAACGAAGGACACCATTCTATCTCTTGTCTGGGTGCTAGCAAAGTATAGTTTGCTCTAAAAAACTTCCTACAGACATTCATCTCAAACTTCATTTATTAGCTTGATTTAAAGGTAGATGTTCTTAGCAATTTCTAGCTGGGTTTAAGTGGTATTAAAATTCCCTAGTAAGGAGGCAGTCTTTGATATCTCAACTCAGCCATTGATCACTTAATCATAAATTGATCTTTTCAAAACAATTAAATCCAGATCCCAAAATAAAAGGAATAAAAATTTAACTCAGTCTTAACAATCAGGAACCATTTCAGATTTGAATTACATACACATATTGCAGCTCCACAATATTTAAATTGGTTTTTCCACTTTCTTTTTTTTAGGTTTTTTTTTTTTACAAGGCAAATGGGGTTAAGTGGCTTGCCCAAGGCCACACAGCTAGGTAATTATTAAGTGTCTGAGGTCAGATTTGAACCCAGGTACTCCTGACTCCAGGGCTGGCTGCCCCCATTTTTTCCTCTTTCTTGCAATCTGTTCTCCTTAACTTCAGAACTTTGAGACTTGGCTATGATATTTCTTGAATTTTTCTCCAGGAATCTCTTTCAGAAAGGGATAGGTGAATTTTTTTTTCTATTTCTGTTTGGTCTTCTTGTTCTAGCTTTTGTAACATTGCATTGGAAATTTTTTTGATCATGGTATATAGTTAATCTGACTATTCTTCTATTATCTCTTTTCATTCTGTTCTTTGAATAAGCTGTTTTTCTGATAAGATTCTTTACATTCTCTTCTATTTTTTCATTCTTTTGATTTTGTTTTATTACTTCTTGGTATGTTATAAATAACATCATTAGCTTCCCCTTGCCCAAATCTTAATTTTCAAACAATTATTTTCTTAAGTTTTTGGACCTTTTTTTTCAATTGCTTTACTATCTTGTGATAATTTTCTTGGTTTACTCTTATTTTTTTCTCCTACTTTATCCAAAAATAGGTTGCAATATGATCCAATTTAGTGATAAAACACAAAAATATGAAGGATTAATTTTTACAGAGTTTATATAGAAGTATATATATAATGAACATAAAACTGAATGCTTTAAAAAAATCAAATGAGTCATTTGCCAATGGATAAATATTGGAGTAAAGGCAATGGATGGTTACTCCTAAAAAGAATGCATCCAAGCTATCTATAGCCATTAAAAATTCTCTAAGCCTCAGTAATTAGGGGAATTAGATTCTACCTTAAGCCCATTAGATTGGTAAAGATGCCCCAAAAAGAAAATGATAAATGTTGGCAGGGTTATGGAAAATAGGGATATTAATAGACTTCAGATAGATTTTTTTTCTCACTGTTATAGAAAACAATTTGGCACTATGATGCTAAAGTCACCAAACTGTGCATACCCTTTGACACAACAAGGCAGAGAAATCAAATGAAGAGGAAAATGGCCCCCAGCATATTCATACCAACTTTTTTGTAGTGGAAAAGAACTTCAAATTAGAAGAAATTGATCAATTAATGATCAATATCTGCTCTGCTATCAACAACTGAATAGATTATGGCATATATATATATATATATATATATATATATATATATATACATATATATAATAGTATACATTTAGTTTCAGAAAAAACTTAGGAAGATTTGCTTGAAATAAAGCATAGAGAAGAAAGAACGTTGAGGATAAACAATAGTTTTGACAAACAAGATCTCTGATATTCAATGACCAACCATAGAGATGACCAACTGGTGATGAATTCATCTTTTCAAATAGAGGCTTCTGGTTCACAATGCAGACTGAGATTATGTTTCTTAGCAAGTGAAGTCAAGACAACAAGCATTTAATGCCTCCTCTTTGTCAGTGTTAAGCACAGGTTGGACAGTTGGAAACCATCATTTTTCTTTAGACTCTCAATTGAGTCTCTCAAATTATGTCAATCTTATGTCAATCTAGCATTTGGACAACTTTAAGAGTGGACACACAAACTACCCTTTTTTCTTGCCTTATGGGTACGCAGAGGGTAACTAATATCCTGTATTCTAGAGGTATCCCAGGAATTCCTATTTTTTTAAATCTACAGATTATTACCCCCTCATTTCTTTGCTTCCTACTAATAATCAATGTAGATACAATTATTTCTTTTTGTTTTAATGACCTAGCAAAAAAATTAGTTACAAAATATTCCTTCCATAAAACCAGGTTTCAGTTGCCCACAAATTCACACATCTATGTGAAAAGAGGGCTCAAATTTCAATAATACAGAGGTACACAGATAGCATATATGTATGGCAAAGGCATTTCATAACTCCTGGTCCTACTAAAACTAGAAATTCTTTCTTACTTTGTAGAGCATTTCCCATCACCACCACTCCACCATTTTGGCTTAAGTATCTCTGCTAGGTTGGCTTGGTTAACTGATACCTTTCTATAGTCTAACTTCACTCTTTGCCCTTAATATATTTTCCTCCCTTGAATAAAAATCATTCTGTATATATGTAAGGCAATCTGTGTTCCAAGCATTGTGCTAAGTGATGAGGATAAAAAAGGCCTAATTCCTGATCTTAAGGTGCTTACAGTATATTAAAGGAGATATTATACAAAGCTATGTATAATCAATAGATAATCAATAGAGGGAAGAGATAATCAATAGAGGGAAGGTATTAGAATTAGGTGGGAGAAGATTAAGAAAGACTTCCTTTAGAAGGTGGCATTCTAACTGGGACTTGATGGAAATGTGAAGATCCAGCAAAGTAGTTTGAGGAGAAAGTAGAATTCCAAAAATCAAAACAGGATAGAGAAGCATGAAGAAAAGTTATCATCAGAATCAAAAGCAACAAAGAGGTCAAGAAGGATGAAGACTGAATAAAAGCAGTAGAGAGTGCACAGATAGTGTATATATATATATATATATATATATCTATATATGTGTGTGTGTGTGTGTGTGTGTGTGTGTGTGCATGACCCTTGAGTCGGTGAGTTCAAAGCCAGCCTTAGAAACTTGACACTTACTGTGTGATCTTGGGCAAGTCATTTAACCCCATTGCCCTACAACCCCCTCAAAAAAAAAGATTGTGTAAAAGTCATTTAGTCAATTAAGAGGACATTATTAACTGGGAAAAAGCATTTATAGTTGAATAATGAGACAAGAAGTCAAATTGCAAATGTTAAGATTGTGAAGGGAGAGGAAGTGGAGACAACTGTTGTAGATGGCCTTCTTAATTAGACATAGGATAATAGGAATGGAAGGATCAAGTGAGGATATTTTTTTAAGAATGGTGGTGAGGGGCTGCTAGGTGGTGCAGTGGATAGAGCGCCGGCTCTGGAGTTAGGAGTACCTGAGTTCAAATGTCCTCAAACACTTAATAATTATCTAGCTGTGTGGCCTTGGGCAAATCACTTAATCCCATTGCCTTTCAAAAACCTTAAAAAAAAGAATGGTGATGACATGGGCATAGGTGTAAACAGCTCCTGGATATGGAGAGAATAAAGACAAATGTGACTTGGGTTAACAGAGGGTCAATTTGCTGGAGGAGATGGGATCGAATGTGATGACTTATGCATTTGTTAAAGGGTGTGTTAATTTGAAAATTAGTTGAATAAAATGTAAATATATTTTCTCATTTTTCAGTGTTGTAGAATTTATTTTGAATCATAACCTGACAGTTGTGATTTATGTAATTTTTGCCAAAAAACTGCTCCAATACATCAGGAAGGAGGACATTTGGTAATTTCAATTAAGGAGAGTAACATTGTGGATTATTCCAACAAGTTTGGGGTCAAACATACTCCAGAACTATCATAATAAACTGTAGATAAGAATTCTGAAATTGCTTATGCATAATGAAATTTTTGTCTTACAGGACAAAACAATGAAGTTTGTTGAGAATTCAGTCTGTCAGCCCTTGAATTGTCCAGATTCCCATCATATTACTTTGCCTCATAGCTGCTGCAAAGTTTGCAAAGGTAAGTTAAAAATAGGTTTTAGTACATGTGCATTTTTTTCTTTTTTTATGTTTAGTTCTTATTGACATTCAATAGATTTCTTTATGAAGAAATTATTTGCAAAGAATCATATTTTCTACTATAACACCCTACATTTTTTGCTTAATCTCAATAAGATGACTTTCCCATTCGCCTTAATCTTCTTACATTGATCCATCACTCTTATAGCCATCTTTCATATTTTGTGTTCTTAGGTTTCAGAGAATTTCTGGAGAAAGCAAAAGAGCCTAAGAGTGTCAGGTCAAGACATATAGGGAATAAATCAGCTTTCCTTGAATTTTAGTACAACTCTAAAGGGTTGTGACTTATTGTACTATATGAATCTTTATCCTATATGGCCCCTAATATCAATCAACCAGTTGATAACAATTAACTTTTGCAAAGGGGACATTTTTCAGCTTTTGTGAAACCCCATAAAATTTACCTTAATTGTAGTTCTTCACTAGGCTCCAAAGATTGGTGACATTCTAAAGCATTTAAAGAGTGCTTATCTATGTCGCAAGGGATAATCCCTAAAACTTCCACAGTCCTCTCAAAATTGTCTTTCTGCCTCAATTTTCAGGCATTATGTCATTGGCTACTCCTCTTGTGGATTCTCCTATTGACTCCAATTACTCACTTAAGAAAAAGAGAATAAACAAAAGAAATGGAGTCAGATTGAGAGACTGATCATCTCTTCCCATCTCCCTATCACCCCCAAGAAGCTCAAATCAAATTTATTTACTTGAAAACTGTCAGGGAAAAGACCAAGAGATTATGTGCCCAAAACTTTTGTATGTGCCCATAGTACTAGCTTTTCTTTTGCATCTTTCCATCTCTCAAGTCAATTTGAAGACCTTTCATTATACAATACTAGCTCCACAGTCATGATTAGAAGTTAGTTCCCAGGGCAGCTAGGTAGTACAGTGAACAGAGCACCGGCCCTGGAGTCAGGAATACCTGAGTTCAAATCTGGTCTCAGACACTTAGTAATTACCTAGCTGTGTGGCCTTAACCCCATTGCCTTGCAAAAACCTAAAAAAAAAGAAATTAGTTCCTCATGTATATTGGCATATACATTCTGTATAATCAACTAGAAAGGGAAAATCTAAACATACTCTAAGAAATGAATTCACATTAACCAGTTATATGATCTACTTCCCAGGGTAGTTGGGAGGAAATTTATTCCAATTTCATTTGGTTTGTCACTTGTATACCTTTATTCATCTCTTGAAAATTCATTAGTATATTATTCACTATTTATTAAAAACTTTCTCTGTTAAATTCAAACTACCAATTCCTATCACTTAAAAAAAGTGCATATCAATGAACTGGCCATAAAACTAAAAAAACTAGACAACCAAGAAATGAAAAAAAAAATGAACCCAGAAATTCTGAAAAAACAAAGAAGAGCTTAACAATTTGAAAGCAGCAAAGAAAATTTAATAAATAAGTAAACTAGAACCTATTTTTTAGAACAATTATAACAATAAAATAAGTGATCATTAGTGAACTTTGTTTAAAAATAAATCAAATTGCCACTATCAAATGAAAAAGTTGAATTCATTACTGATGAGAAAGCATCATTAAGAGTTACTTTATTGGATTATTTTGCTGAACCCCATGCCTGTAAAACTGACAGCCTAAATAAAATGAATGAGTATTTTGACAATAATATAAACTATTCACATTAACTATATGTAAATAACCCTATTTTAGAAATATAAATTGAAAAAGTCATAAGTGAGCTCCCTCTCCAAAAAATTTCCTAGGTCCAAATAGATTTTACAGATAAATTCTAGCAAACCTTTAATGAATAACTAATTATAAAAATGATAATTAGTGTGTATAAATAGCTAAATATAAATATGATAATTAATAAACAATTATGTTCATATTATATATCTATTTGAATTCATTATTATATGAAGTTTAATTATGAAATAACTATAATTAATTATAATCAGTATTAATTGGATAATTGATTCCAATGATGCATAAACTGTTTTTGAAAAATAGTCAAAAAAGAGGTCCTACCAAGTTCATTCCATGACACAGATATGGTCACATAGAACATTCTTCTTGTTAAAAAGAACGAAAGAAAAAACACTAGAAAGCAAAGGAACAAAAGGGTTTTCTTTAAAACAGTAATAAATGTTTATCTAAAACTAAAAATTTTTTGAAATCTAAAACTAAGAATTTTCAGTAGGATCAGGGGTAAATTAAGATTTTTGCATTATCACTATTGTTATTTTACATTTGCTAGAAATGCTAGCCATAGCAATGAGAAAAATAATTTGAACAAATAAATATGGGCAAAGGAGAAACAAAATTATCACTTATTGAAAATGATGATTTATTTACAAAACTATATATTTTTATTGAAGTTGCAATATGTAAATTAAACCCATACAAATCACTACTATTTATGCATATTGCTTGAAAAATCTAATAAAAAGAAAAGAAATTTAACTTAAAATAACTACAAAAAGTATAAAATATTTAGGAGTCTACCTAGTAAGATACATGGAGAAGCTATATGATTACAATTATAAAGCACTCTATACAAAAAAGACAAAGCTAAATAATTATAGAAATATTAATTGCTCATGGATAGATGGGGTACATAGAATAACATTTACAATACAACCTAAATTAGCCTAGTTATTTGCTACCATAACAAGTAAACTACCAAAGAATTTTTTAGAGAGTTAGACATAAATAATAGAAAATTCATCAGGAGCAATAAAAGGTCAAGAATATCAAGGAAATTACTTTTTTAAAAACCAGAAAGAACAGAACCTGGCAGTACTGTATGTAATCATAACACCTAGTTATAATAGTTATAAACAGTTTGGGATGGGGTAGGAATTATAAAAATTGATCAGTGGAATGGATTAGGTACACAATATAAAGAAGAAAACCCAGTAGTCTAATATTTGGCAAACCCAAATGTTGAAATTTGCCCAAACATTCTCAAGCAATTCTGAAATATTCCCAAAATGTCAGAAAGCTAAATATACTTTTTAACCTAATACCACTTCTAGACCTATATTCCTAAAAAGTCAAAAAAAAATAAGTTTATATTGCAAGATATTTATTATGAAGCTTTTTGTAGTACCCCAAAAATCCAAAAAATAAGGGGATACTTCTCAATAATTTTTTGGCTTGTTAGAAATCATTTATAAATTCATTTTGTCTTTATTTTCTTGAGTTAATTAATGACTTACAATGACTTTTTGTGACATTTGTTGACTCAAAATTATCTTTTTATTCAGGATATTTCATAATTTTTGTAAATATTCATCCTTTTTTAATCTGTTACTAGTTGTTTGAATAAAATTGAAAAAATAGTTTCTAATAATTTCATATAGTTTTCCTTTATTTGTTGTGATTTCACCATGTTCATTTTAAGTGGGTTTGATTGTTTTTTACTTAGATTAAGCTAATTATATGTGTGTGTGTGTGTATGTGTGTATTAGTTTTTCCCAAAACCAGTTCTTAGTTTCATATAAAAAGTTACCTTTAAACTTTCTCTCTATATATGCATATATATATGTATATGTGTAGGAGTATACATAAGAATTCTGCGAATATTTTAAACTATCAATTCTATTATCAGAATTGATTTTTAGTTATTCTTACTTGTGTGACTTTGCTAAATTTTTTTTAAATGTCACATTCAATTCTTTTTTTCTCTTTTGTTTATGAATGAATTGAGAAATTGATTTTCCCTAAAAACTGTATCTGCTGCATGCCAAAAATTTTGCTATGATCAATAAACCAGAATGATTATTAAACCAAATAGGAGAACAGTAAATTCAAAAAGGAAAGATTAACTCAATTGCAAAAAGACCTAGGTAACATAACAATTATGAGTCTAAGATTTCTCTTTCACACCTGGAAAAATCTAACAGAAATATGTATTAAGTATCTCAAAGGATTGCTTTAAAAATACGAAATACTCAAACCAAATATCAAATGGAAGTCTTAATATGATCTTAAAAAAGGAAATGGAATTAATGATAAAGGAACTGACTACCATTGTGGGGGAGGAAGGAACTCTGCTCTTCACGGATTTATATAAAAATTCTATCAAACTTTTGAAGAAAGATAAATTCAAATACTTCAAAAATATTCTTTTTTTCTTTTTTATACCAAAATATTCTAAAAAGACGGAAAATTGAAAACTGAAAAAAAAAACTGCTGTAGAAATACCACTATTTGCATTTGGTTTCCTTCAGTGACACAAATATAATTTTATTCCAAAATCATAGAAAGATATATCAATAAAGAATCAGTGTCATTTATGAATATTGATTTTAAATTTTGAATTGAAATTGAAATTGTGAATTGATTTAAAATTCCACCAGACTACAATAATTTATTTAATATACAATTTATTGTGACAATTTGGATCTATTACAGATATTCAAGGATGGTTCAACATTTAGAAAACAGTTAATATAATTTTATCTAAAATAAAAACATTCAAAAGTATGTTATGGGGGGGCGGAGCCAAGATGGCCACAAGAAAGGATCTTGTCTTAGGTGCTCTTTCATAAAACTCATAAGCTAAGGACTCTAACTAAATTTTCAAGAGACAGAGCCCACAAAGGGACCCAGTGAGGCAGTTCTCCTACTCAAGGTAACCTGGAAAAGAGCAGAAAGGCTCTGCTCCCTGGAGTCAGAAGAGTGGCCCACCAGAGGGGTGGCCCGCCAGAACAAAAGAACTTCAGATCTCCCGGAGGCAGCCCCAGGCTACTGGGAGCTGCCGCTTGCAGCAGTGGGGGAGTCTCCTGAGCTACACCCTGGGGACCACCAGGCACAAATTGGGGGAACAGCAGGGGGGATGTCTGCCAGAGTGAGCACATGGAGCCCAGCCCTCAGGGCACATAGAGAGCAGCATGACCACCTCAGCCCAGATTCAGGAACAGAGGCAGGCAGAGCTGGTAAGCAGGAGCACCCAGGGCATGAGCCCATTGAACCTAGGGAGGGGAGTGAAGAGAGAGAGAGACTGCAGAGCTCTGCCCCTGGAACAGGACTCTGGGGCTCTGACCACATTCAGATCCTAATTGCAGTCTAGGCCCCCCCATAGAACAGCAGGGCCACCCTCCACCTCAGCCCCGAGGCAGAGTGGGGTGCATATGGTCATTCACAGACCAGGAGGGAGGACAGAGCCTCACATACTGAGACCCTCGTGGAAGTGTCCCAAAAGCTCAGGAAGCACCGCCAAAACAGGCTCAGGCTGGGAAAATAAGCAAGCAGAGAAAAAAAGAGGAACACCATTGAGAAATATTTTACAAATGAGCCCAAGAAGGATCAAAATATTCAGTCTGAAGATGAGGAAGCACAAGCTCCTGCATCTAAAGACTCCAAGAAAAACAGAAATTGGGATCACGCTATCACAGAGCTCAAAAAAAGACTTTGAAAATCAAATGAGAGAGTTAGAAGAAAAACTGGGAAAAGAAATGAGAGAGATGCATGATAAACATGAAAATGAAGTCAGCAGCCTAGTCAAGGAAATCCAAAAAATGCTGAAGAAAATAGCATGCTAAAAACCAGCTTAGGTCAAATGGATAAAAGAGTTAAAAAAGTTATGAAGGAGAAGAATGCTTTAAAAAGCAAAATTGGCCAGATGGAAAAAGAGATAAGAAAACTCTCTGAGGAGAACAAATCCTTCAGACAAAGAATAGAATTCAGGGAGATTGATGAATTTGCCAGAAATCAGGAATCAATACTTCAAAACCAAAATAATGAAAAATTAGAAGAAAATGTGAAATATCTCATTCAAAAAGCAACTTATATGGCAAACAGACTTAGGAAAGATAATTTAAAAATTATTGGAATACCTGAAAGTCATGATCAGGAAAAGAGCCTTGACATCATTTTCAAAGAATTACTACAGGAAAATTGCCCTGATATTCTAGAAGCAGAGGGCAAAATAGAAATGCAGAGAATCCACCAATCCCCCCCCCCACCAGAAAGAGATCCCAAAAACCCAACCCCTAGTAATATTACAGCCAAGTTCCAGAACTCCCAAGTCAAAGAGAAAGTATTACAAGCAGCCAGAAGGACACAGTTCAAATATTGTGGAGCTGCAGTCAGGATCATACAGGACTTAGCAGCAACTACATTGGAAGCACGTAGGGCTTGGAATATAATATAATATACCAGAAGGCAAAAGAGCTTAGAATGCAACTGAGAATCAACTACCCAGCAAGGCTGAATGTCCTCTTCCAGGGAAAAAGATGGACTTTCAATGAACCAGGGGAATTTCAAATGTTCCTGTTGGAATGGCCAGAGCTGAACAGAAGGTTTGATCTTCAGATACAGGACTCAGGTGAAGCATAGAGATTTGAGGAGAAGGGGAAAATATAATGATGACGAACTGCATGTATTCCTGCATAGAAAAATGACACTGATAATACTCATATGAACCTTCTCAATTAACAGAGCAGGAAGAAGGGATTTTATAGATGAAGCACAGGAGAAAGCTGAATTTGAAGATAAAATATGGTGTAAAAATGGAGTCAATAGAAAAAAAGGGAAATGTAATGGGAGAAAGAAAAAAGGAGAGGGGGAATAGGCCAAGATATTTTATATAATAAGATTTTTCTTTATAACAATGAGTTATTGCTATGATATGGAAGGGGGGAAGGCAAGGGGGAATGAGGGAATCTTCGCTCTTATCAGAGGTGGCTAGGAGAGGAAACAGCATATATACTCAATGGGGTATAGACATCTGGAGTAAGAAGGAGAGGGGGGGACGGGGGAAGGGGGGTGATGTGAGTGATGGAGGAGAGGATGGACCATGCGGGGAGAGTGGTCAGATATAACACATTTTCTTTTTTACCTCTTGCAAGGGGCTGGGATTGGAGGGCCTGTCCGGTACCATAGGGCCAGGTGGATGCTGGGCCTAAGGGGTGGTATGGGGGCTCAGGGCCTCTTGGCCACAGGGCCAGAGATCTGTCTGCTGCGCCACTCAGATACTCTACAGCAGAGTCAGGGTGAAAGGAGAGAGAAAATATAGTATATGGTAGTGGAGAAATATGAAAGGAGGAAGTTGCGATCAGCAATAGCTACAGTGGAAAAATATGGAAGTAACTTTTGTGATGGACTTATCATAAAGAATGTGATCCACCCGCAACAGAGTTGTTGGTGTTGGAACAAAGACTCAAGCACATTTTTTTACTATTATTTTTTTGGGGGGGCAGGGCAAATGGGGCTGGGTGGCCTGCCTGGGGCCGCATAGCAGGGTGATCCTTGGATGTCTGAGGCCAGATTTGGACCCGGGTGCTCCCGGCTCAAGGGTCAATGCTCTGTCCACCACCCAGCCACCCCTACTATTATTACTATTTTATTTTATTTTGGGTCTTTTTCCTTACTATTTTTTTTTTTTTTTTTGCTTTTTGCAGGGCAGTAGGGTTGGGGTGGCTTGCATGTCACACGGCTGGGTGATTGTTGCGTGTACGGGTTTGGATGTGGGCCTGGGTGCTCGTGGCTTGGTGCCCCGTCCATTGCGCCACCTGGCCATACCTACAATTATTACTATTACTTTTTTAATTTTAATTTTTTCCTCTCCCCTTTACTTTATTGCTCAAATGAGTCTATATTTATGGGGGGAGGGGGTATTTCGTTTACTCTTAAACAATAATATTTTACTAATGTAAAAAAATTATTTGTAAAAATGAGAATAAATATTAAATTAAAAAATTAAAAAAGTATGTTATAACAATTGTCTTTTACAAAGTATAAAATTCATTTATACTTTCAAAAATCCTACAAAATATAGGCATAGAGATATTTTAAAATAATAATAATTTCTGAAACAAAGACAAGACATGCAATAGAAATATATTTTAAGTTTTCTCAATAAATATGGTATAAAGAGAGAATATTCACTTTAAATGGATAATTTTGATTGCATAAAGTAAAAAAAGAGGAAAATAGAAAAAACTCTTTGCAGCAAATTTTTCTCGTCTTATTTCTGAGCTATATAGAGAATTGATTCTCATTTATAAGAATAAAACATTCTCTGATCAATACTCAAAGGACATAAAGAGGCTGTTTTCAGAGGAAGAAATTCAAGTTACCAATAGCCATATCAAAACGTTTATATGTCATTATTTGAAGAAATGCACCCTTATGATTGATAGAGTTAACAATAAAAAAGAAAATGGAATGCTGGAGGAACTGTTGAGGAAAGGTACATTAATGCAATGTCAATGAAGCTGTGAACTGGTCAAAAACCCTTCTGGAAAATAATTTGTACATATGACCTCAAAGTTTTAGCGCTTTGGGAATCCTTTGCTCTAGAAATACCACTACTTTCATTTGGTTTCTATACCTCAAAGAGATAAAAAAAAGATTTCATATGTAGAAAAATGGCTTAACAAGTTATGGTATATGAATATGAAGGAATAATATTGTACTGTAGAAAATCATGAAGAGAATAGTTTAAAATAGTTTTAAAAAACTTGTAAAGTGTAAGTACTAATGCAAAGTGAAATGAGCAGATCCTTGATAACAATTCATACAATTACAATAACATAAAGATGATTGGTGGTTATTGATCTTTTGTGCTCAAAAAGGATCAAAATGTTACCCCTCTGACAGTCAAGGTACAATGTATCTGCATGTGGCTGATCAGACCAATACAAGCTTGGGAAGGCTCTGCCACAGATTGGGCACAAATCCTAAATTTGTGCCTCTTGTGTTTCATTTGAGCAATTACAATTCTGCTTTTCTCAAAGAATATAGCACCTTCTTAGATACATAAATGCCACGCTGAATGGTCCTGTGCCAGTGTCTCCTTTACTCACAATCAAGCCCAGGGTTCTTCAGAGAGACCTTAAAAATATCATTGTCTTGCTTCTTCTGCCTTCCATGCTAGCTCTTGCATTGTTCTCCATAAAGTAGTCTTTTAGGCAAACATATGACTGGCATTCAAACATCATTGCTGACCCAATGAAGCTAAACCCTCTGTAGTAGAGTTTGAATGAAGTAGAGCTCAACTTCAGAGAGGATCTGTATCCGGTACCTTATTTTTTGGGTGATCTTGAGGTAGATTAAAATAGAAATAATTTAGTTTCTATCATGGCACTGGTATGCTGTCCAGGTTTCACAAGCATATAACAATGAGGTAGCACAGCAGCTCTGTAGAACTTCAGTTAGGTAGGTAGTTTAATACCTTTTCCTTTCCATACTTTCCTTTGGAGCCTCCCAAATACCGAGTTAGTTCTAGCAATATGTGCATCAACTTCAACTATGTGAACATCCCTGGAAAATATGCTGCCAAACATAAGTGAAAATAATTATCCACATCATTCAAAAATTCTCCATTCCTCTAATCAATGGTTTTATGTGGGAATGGTATGGTGCTGCTTGGTGAAGAGCCTGTATTACTTTGGTTTTAAACGTTTTTGTGCTAACCAAAATTAACACAAAAAGCAGAGAACTGTTTCATAGTTGGTAGCATCTCTGGCTCAGAGGCTGCATTGTGTGTAAAAATAATAAATAAATGATATGCTAACCAAAAAAATCATGCACCAACTCACCTTCTACATTAACCTTGGCTTGTAGTCTTTTCAAATTAAATCATCTAAAATGTGGTAGATGACCTTGATGCCATTTTTTTTCTTGTGGAAGGTATCTGGAAAAAACTGCTGAAAAAATGCTTAAAAGCATGGGAACAAGCAATCCATTAGTGACTGGGAAAGAATGAGAACATCATCATTTATTCAGAAACCATGTAGGCATGTCATTGTGGAACTGGCATGTAATACTGATGAACTTCTCCAGGCAACAAAAGTTGCCATAATCTTTCTTTATAAAAATAATCAACACTGAAAGATTTAGTAATTTTGATCCACGTAATAACTAATCACAATTCTAAAGAATTTATGTTATCCATCTCCAGAGAAAGAAGCAATTGCCTCAGAGTGCAAATAGAGCATTTTTTTTCTACAGAGCAAATGTGAATTTTTTTTTTTTGCTTGACTGTACATATTTGTAAGTGGGTTTTTCCCTTGCTTACACCAGAAAGGAATGGTGGAAGGGGGAAAAAGTTATAGCTGAAAATAAAATTGAATTTAGAAAAAGAAATTTAACTTCATCATACTTCTTACATACTCTTTGGAATACACTGCAAAGTGAATTAATATAAACAGCATTTAATTTTGAAGCAAAAGTCTCAGAATTTTGGGATTTAAATAGCAATGACATGTATTGGAAGTGTTTATTTTTTGCTTATCTATAAATTCATTGGTATAAGGGACTTCAGAAGAAAAAAACTCTTTTTATCAATATATTTGAGCACCGCCTCTGCAACTGTAGTTGGAATGCTGAAATGTTTTTGCTTAGGGATACATAGCATTTGTCAGAGATAAGACTTTGAGCTAGACCTTTCTGATTCAAAGGTAGGATCTCCAAAGAAGTTGATAATAATATTTATTTTTTGATTTCTTTACCTTTTATTAGAGATATCATTGAGATACATAAAGCTTTGAGCTTTCACAAAATCTCATTAATAAAACTTTTATGGATCCATATGTTAGTATAAATAGAATGAATAATAGATTTATATATGTACAGAAATATTATATCATTAATTAATTAATATTATTAAGATAATAATTCATTTAATGAGCATTTATTGGGTACTAGATACTGTAGGTGCTAAAAGAGAGAACATTAAAAATGATATTTTTACATAATAAGCTTGCCATATGGTAAGAATGATGATAAACATACAAACTATTGTACTACAAATTAAAACTCCAACAAACACACTGCTTTCTAATTAGTTTTCTGTCCATCTATATTTAATTTTTGGACTCTGAATTTTAAAATTAAACCATATATACACATTACCAAAATAATTAATTATTTTGGATTGGGAGACTTTGATGCCAAAGTATTAACATTTAGCCAGAAAGCAAAAAGGGCAGCAAAGAATTGAAAATTTGAACCCATACAATATAGAAGGTGAGACAAATATTCTAAAGCTTCTGGAAATTGCACTGTATTTGTATTTCTTCCAGTTAATGACAACTGGATGACAAGACAGAGATACACCTCTATCTCAGCTTATTAAGGAAAAATATAATATTCTATGAAAAATAGGAAAATGAACAAAAGAAAGAAAAATAAGAGAGAGAGAGAGAGAGAGAGAGACAGAGAGAGAGAGAAAGAAACCTATTTTAGGAGGTTATAGGGAAGAAGAATATGACAGATGACAAAACTGGGAAATAAAAAAAAATCTCAGAATTACTGGAGTTTATAGTTGGTTTGTAGTACCCCAATAAAGACAGAAATGGACCCTCTGAGGAAGAAAGAATCTTCCTTTACTTCACAAATTAATGATGGATATTTCAGTCAGGAGGAAGAGTAACTGAAGTGGTCATCAGAAGAAGAGATAAATTCTAGGGAATGGCTGAGGGATACCAAAGCAGCCATGTCAACCTGAGATGAACCATTGGGGTCTGCTATATTTGTTATCTTCTCAGAGTGTATAATTAACAACACTAATAATATTATAAAAAATACCTTAATGTTTATGTAGTCTTTACTATGTGCCAGATATTGTTCTAAGCACTTTATAGTTATTATCTCAACTGACTCTTACAACAGTTCTTTGAGATAGGTATTGTTATTATCTGCATTTTACTGATGGGGAAACTGAGACAAAGGTTAGGGGTCACACAGCTAGAAGCTGGATTTGAATTCAGGATATTCTTGATTCTAGGACTATCATTCTATCATAAAAAGTGTTTTTCTCCATAAGGATCAAATTGGAAATTAAGAGGATGTCCCATTTGGGAAATTACTGAACAAGTTATGGTATATGATTGTTTTGGAATCCTATTGTGCATGACAAGTAGGATGATTTCAGAGAAACTTAAGAAGTCTGACTTTTTGTGAACCCATTTGGAGTTTTCTTGGCAAAAATACTGAAGTGATTTGATATTTCCTTCTGTAGTTTATTTTATAGAGAAGGAAACTGAGGCAAACAGGGTGAGTTAAATCCAGGATCACATAGTTGGTAAATGTCTGAGGTCAGATTTAAACTCAGTTACTCCTAACTCCAGGCCCTATACTTTATTTACTGTACCACTTAGTTGCCCAAAATCTGGGCTTCACTTCCCTGGTCTCATATGTAACAGATGGAGTTACTTTCTGTTATAATAAAGAGACTGCTTATTACTATCTTATTACTACTGCTTACTATCAAAATATTGTGAATTATATTTTAGACTTAGATCATGAATTCAGGATTAATCAATCCAAAAACATTGGCAGGGGTGGAGCCAAGATGGTGGCATGAAGGCAGAATCTCCTGGGAACTCCTTCCCCCAAACTCCAATAGCCAACAAATTATGACTCTAGCCAAAATTTAGAGGGTTAGAACACACAGAAAGACTTAGTGATACATTTTCCCAGTTCAAGACAACCTAGAAGTTACGCAGGAAAGGTCTGTTTCACCAGGATGGGAGGGTTAGAAAAAAGTCATGGCCACAGCACAACCCAACCCAGCCCAGCGCAGCCCAGAGATCACTGGCAACAGCTTGAAGGGGCAGTGGGAGAACTCTGCTACACCAGAATGAGTGTGGAGTGAGGAGTAATGGCCACAGCATCTTCAGTGAGAATCTGGAGAAAGCAGCCTGCACCCCCTGAGAAAGTAAGAAGTCAGAGAAGAGGGCAGAGATTTCTCTGCTCTCCCTTAGGGTAGGACTCTGCTGCTAGCCTACACTCAGATCCAGGTTGCAGTTTGGGCTTCCATACTAAGTAGACAAGCTGAATCCCTCCTTATAGTTCCAGGGCAGAGGGAAGTACAGGGGCCATCTACATGTCAAAGTACAAGCAAGAGAGCATGGAGGACTAAAGATCTTGGAGGAATAAAGGCCCCAATGGGGTGTGCCCCCCAAAACCCCCAAAGCCTTGGAAGTGCTGTCTTGGGCTGAAGAAATGAATAAACAACAGAAAAAGAAGACTCTGACCATAGAGAATTACTTTTGTCCCATGGAAGATCAAAACACATAGATATTGGCAAAATCGAAGCTTCCATATCCAAAACCTCCAAGAGAAATAGAAAAATGGGCTCAGATTATGGATGAGTCCAAAAGACTTTAAAAAGCAATTAAGGGAGATGGAGGAAAAATTGGGAGGAGAAATGAGAGTGATGCAAAAAAATCATGAAAACCAAATCAACAGCTTGGTGAAAGATGTACAAAAAAAATACTGAAGAAAATAATATGTTAAAAACCAGTTTAGGCCTAATGGAAAAAGCAAAACAAAAGACAAATGAAGAGAAGAGTGCCTTAAAAAGCAGAACTGGTCAGCTGGAAAAGGAGATTAAAAAAAACTCTCTGCCAAAAATAACTATTTCAAATGCAGAATGGAAATAAAGGAAGTTGATGACTTTGCAAGAAATCAGGCAGAAATAAAACTCTTCCAAAAAAGCCAAAAATTAGAAGAAAATGTGAAATATCTCATTGGAAAAACAACCAACCTAAAAAACAGATCCAGAAGAAATAATTTGAAAATTATTGGGTTATCTGAAAGCCATGATCAGAAGAAGATCCTAGACTTCATTTTTCAAGAAATAATACGCAAAATTGCCCTGAGATCCTAGAAGAGAGTAAAATAGAAATTGAGAGAATTCACCAGTCACCTCCTGAAAGAGATCCCAAAAGAAAAGCTTCAGGAATATTATAGTCAAATTCCAAAACTCCCAAATCAAAGAGAAAATTCTAAAAACTGCCAGAAACAAACAATTCAACTATGGAGTCTGCATAGTCAGGATTACACAGGATCTGGCAGCATCTACATTAAAGGCTCATAGGGATTGGAATATGATATTCCAGAAGGCAAAAGATCTTGGTTTACAACCAAAAATCAACTACCCAGCAAAACTGAACATCCTCTTTCAGGAGAAAAGATGAACTTCAAATGAAACAGGAGACTTTCAAACTTTCCTACTGAAATAAACAGAGCTGAACAGAAAGTTTAATCTCCAAGTACAGGACTCTGGTGAACCATACAGGGGATGGAAGAGAAGGACTAACTACAAGGAACTTAATAATATTGAACTACCTGTATTCTTGCATGTGAAGAAGATATTGATAACTCATATGAAATTTCTCATTTATAAGAGCTGTTGGAAGGAGCATATATAGGCAGGACATAGGAAGGAGCAGAATATAATGGTATAAAGTAGTAAAAAGATGGAGTCAACAGGTGATAATGTACTGGGAGGAAGGGAAAGGAGATGAAGAAGAAGCTAGCATAAGAGTCAAGAAAAAGCTTTCTCAATGTAATGGAAAGGGGCAAGAGGAGGTGGAATAAGTGAGCCTTCATTCTCATTAGAAATGGCTCAGGGAGGAAATAACATACATACATAATAAGGTGAAGGAATCTAACTTACCCTAGAGGAAAAATGAGAAGAAAGGGATGGGATTAGGAGGAATGGGGGGAGGGAAGCGGGAATAGGTGATAGAAGAGAGGGAAGATCGAGGGAGAGGGTACTCAGATTCAACACAATTTAGGACAGGGCCAGGATGAAAGGAGAGAGAGAATAGAATAAATGAGAGTGGGGAGGAATACAGTGGAGGTACAGCTAGTAGTAGCAACTGAGGGAAAAATATTGAAGCAAGTTCTCTGGCAGACTTATGATGAAGAAAGCAACTCACCTCAGAGACAGAGCCATTGGAATCTGAACATAGACTGAAGTACATTTTCTCTCTCTCTCTCTCTCTCTCTCTCTCTCTCTCTCTCTCTCTCTATTCTTGAGGTCTCTCATCTTCATGGGGCGGGGGAGAGGGGTTTTTGTATACTCTTATAACACATTCAATTTACATCAATGTATAGCATGGAAACAATGTAAAGACTATCAGACAGTCTTCTGTGGAGGGGGAGGGAAGGGAGGGTGAGAGGAAAAACTGTAAAATTTAAAACCTTACAAAAAATGATAAGTAGATGCTACTATTGTATATAATTGGAAAACAGATAAAATTTTAACAAATGGAAAAATTTTTAAAAAGCATTAGCAATTTCTCTTCCCCCAAATCATCTTTTACCTTCAAGAAATATATTCTACTGGTGAAATTAATATGCATATAAAACAATTTTAAAGTTATTTTGGGGAGAAGCTGGAACTACCAGTTAAAAGGATCAGGAAACACTACTTTAACTAAACTTTGAAGAGAAGTAGTTATTTTAAAGACAGATGGGAGGAATAAATGTGTTCCAATTTGAGAAAGTTCAGAGCATGTGACAGGATATACTATGTAAGAAGGCTAGAAAAGTAAGTTGGGGCAGGTTGTGAAGAATTTTAAATGCCAAAGAAATGAATATACATTTCCTTTAAGAAGTAACTGTTGCTAATTGAGTTTCAGTACTTTTGTCAGACTTGGATTTTAGGAATTAAGTTTGACAACTGTGTGTGTGGAATGCATCAGAAAAAGAGAAATTAAATGAAGTAGAAGAAAGCAATTAAAGTAATCAAATTATTGAAATAGTCCAGGGAAAGATGATGAAAATCAGAATTAGGCTATTTTATGAGTGGAGAAAAAAAGGACATATACAATGTGTGTTGCAGAGGTAGAATTGACAAAAATTGGTATTTGGAGATGACAGAGAGAGTGAAGTCAAGGTTTTGAATTGAGTACCTTGAAGGATGATTGTTTCTTGACAGAAACAGGAAAGAATGGAAAAGTGATGAATCAGTTAAAAGATAATGGACTTTGATTTTTAAAATTGCTGGGAGAAATGGAAAGCAGTTTGGCAGAACTTGACATAGACCAACATCTCACACCTTATAAAAAGAAAAGGTCCAGATAGATAAATCATATGTACATAAAGGATTGATATCTTAAGTAAAATAGGGGAGCTTAGGAAACTACACTGTCAGATCCACGGATAAAGAGTATGTGGGCGGCTAGGTGGTGCAGTGGATAAAGCACTGGCCCTGGAGTCAGGAGTACCTGGGTTCAGATCCGGTCTCAGACACTTAATAATTACCTAGCTGTGTGGCCTTGGACAAGCCACTTAACCCCATTTGCCTTGCAAAAACCTAAAAAAAAGGAGTATGTGACCAAACAAAAAATAGATAGGATAGCACGTAGCAAAAGAGAAAATTGTGATTACATGTAATTAAAAACTTTCTGTACAAACTAAATTAATAAAATCAAAATTAGAAAGAAAACAGGAAACTTGCAGGGGAGATTAACAGCACATTTCTCTGATAAGTATATATATAAGGAATAGCAAAAAACAAGGACAATATTTTCCAATGAAAGGAGAATTTTTACTCACATTCTCCTCAACTTTATACTATTCTTATTTATAGGAAAACCACTTGATGTCAAGGACTTTAATTTTTTTTTTGTCTTTGTATTTCTAGTACCTACATACATTTCTAGTACCTTACATGCAGTAGGCACCTAGAAAATATTTGCTGAATTGAATTGAGTTAACTTGAAAGAGATATGTAGGATTATGGGATCATAAGTTTAGAACTAGAAGGAACCTTAGAGGTCTAGCCCACTTATTTTGCAGGTAGGAAAATTTGGACTCCATTACAATGGTATACACACGATCTTCTACTTACAATGCACAGTGGTATTCTAGCACAAGAACCCATAGTTAACAAGTGCCAAAACTGTAATTCCATTGACTCCAATTCTTTTTTTTTAGGTTTTTTTGCAAGGCAAATGGGGTTAATTGACTTGTCCAAAGGCCACACAGCTAGGTAATTATTAAGTGTCTGAGACCGGATTTGAACCCAGGTATTCCTGATTCCAGGGCCGGTGCTTTATCCACTGTGCCACCTAGTTGCCCCTTGACTCCAATTCTAAACAATATTTGCAAGCTTCTCTGGCATATAATGTTTGTTTCTTTGTTTTCCCCTCTATCTTGTGCAAAATAAGGTAAGTCATTTTAAAATAGCTCCCTTAACTTATACCATATGATCATGTTCCTTGAGGTTATGTTTTAATCTTCAAGATATTTGGATCCATTTGCTTATAAAGGCAATATTTTTGCCTTTGTAAATGAATCAATCAGTATATAATTATTAATATAACCAATTTGCAATTTTCATGATCTTAATTTTTAAACTAATTTTTTATTTCATAGGATTTTTAGTTTAAGGATCAAAGAAACTTTTAAAAGACTTATATTTAAACATATTAATTTTACAGATGAAGAAACTATGACATAGGAAGATTGAATGTGATAGACAGACTAGAAAGTGGAAGAATGAGGATTTAAACCTAATCCAATAATTTTGGATCCAATGCTCTTTCCATTGCATATACAACCACCTTAATTAAATTACTTCATTCTGAGCTTCATAAAATATATTTTCTTCAGTTTTCACATACATCAATCAAGATAGCAAATCCATGTTAAATCATGAGGCTGTGTGGAAATATGTGAAATATGTAATCATTTTACTTTTATTAAAAGTGCTCACATATATATTTCATTTGAATAATTTGGAATCATCACTAATTCAGAAGAGGGAGATCCTGAGAAATTGTATGTGATGTTAATAAAGTCTTCTAGTTTTAGTTCATATAAAAACAGATGTGGGACAGCTAGGTGGTGCAGTGGTCCTGTAGTTAGGAGGACTTGAGTTCAAATTTGATGTCAGACACTTATTAACTATGTGACCCTGAGTAAGTCATTTAATCCTGATTGACTCCAGGAAAAAAATTCCCTAAAATTTTTTAAGATTTCGTTATCACAAAATTTTGATCTTCAGCAGTATGCACAAGTTGACTTTTGAAGATACTCTGTAAAAAGTTAGATAGAATGTTATAATTTTCATGCATGAGAATCTACCTGCCCAGACAAACCCAGGACCTATATGAGCATAATTATACAAATGAAGTTAAATTTAACAAGTAGGAAATATTAATTGCTCATGAGTAGCTGAGACAATATAATAAAAATGACAATTCTACCTACACACATATACTTATTGAGTGCTATACCAATCAAATCACTAAAAAATTATTTGGTAGAACTAGAAAAAAATCTTAACAAAATTCATCTAGTACAAAGGGTCAAGAATATCAAGGGAATCATTTTAACAATCATCAAAAGGTAACCAAATCTCAAACTATATTATAAAATGGAAATTACCAAGATTCTCTGTCACTGGCTAAGAAATAGAGTGAAGGGTCAGTGAAATAGATTAGGGACACAAGACACAGTAGAAAATGTCCACAGTAATCTAGTGTCTTGTAGACCCAAAGATGTTAGCTTCTGGGACTAGAGCTCACTATTAAATGAAAACTGGAAAAAGAATAGCATAAACTAAGTTTAGGCCAAAATCTTATGACACTATATACTAAGATAAAATCAAAATAACTATATGATTTATTTATGAAAGGTAATACCGTAAACAAATTAGGAGAGCAAGGAATAGTTTATCTTATGACTAAGGGAAATATAGTGATTTTAACAAAATTTATGTTGGCTAAATTTTATTATATAATTTTAAAAATGATTGCACAAATAAAATCAAGGCAATCAAAATTAGGACAGTAGAAAACAGAGGAAAATTTTACACAAGTATCTTCAATAAAGATCTTATTTATCAAAAATTTAGATAACTGATTTAAATGTCTAAGAATACAAGTCATTCCCCAATTGATAATATCAAAAGATTTAAATAGACAGGCTTCAGGTAAAGAAATCAAAGCTATCCATAGTCATTTTAAAAAATTATCTAAATCACTATTGATTAGGAAAGTGCAAATTAAAACATTTCTGAAGTACCACTTCACAATCTGTCAGACTGATTAATATAACAAAGAAAAGAAAATGATAAATGTTGGAGGGGATGTGGAAGAACCAGGACACTGATGCATTGTTGCTGGAGTTATTAACTGATCCAATCATTCTGGAGAGCAATTTCAAACTATAATCAAAGTGCTATAAAATTGCAAACTCTCTGATCCAACAATAGTACTATTAGATCTGTATCAAAAAAGAGATTAAAATTTTCCTCAAAATATTTATTTATAGAAGTTCTTTTTGTGATAGTTAAGAAGTCAAAACTGAGAGTATGTCCATAAATTGGGGAATGGCCAAACAACTTGTGGTGTATGATTGTGATGGAATTTTTCAATGAGCAGGCTGATTTTAGAAAAACCTAGGAAGACATATGAACTGAGGCAGAGTGAAGTGAACAGAATTAGAAAAACATTGTACACAGTAAAAAATATTGTTTGATGATTGACTGTGAAAGATTTAGTTATTTTTAGTGATGATCCAAGACAGTTTCAAAGTACTCATGATGAAAAATAGTATCCACCTCCGGACAAAGAACTGATGAATTCTGAGTACAAACTGAAGTAAAATTTTCTCTTTTTTTCTTACCTTTTTGCAATAAAGCTAATATGGACATTTTAAAATAATATAATTTTTCCTAACATATTCAGTAAGTATTTTCTGAACTATGTATTTCATATATTTAGTACATGGTGAGCATAACTTGATTACAAATACCTTGAATTACTTTGAAAGCAGAATTTTCTCTTAGATGATAATGCATTGATAGTGGAAGTCTTGATCCATGACACCAATTATTTCTATTCATTCACATATTTAAAACACAGAATTGTTGTGTGATAATATACAGATATTCAAACTTATATCTTGAATGGTAAAAATAATGAATTTCATAATGTAGCCACACATTCAAATTTACACTATTTAAAATTATATGGAAATATGCCATACAAATTTGAATAATGTGACCACTTCACAGAATTCATTAATGCATT
Organism: Macrotis lagotis; assembly: GCF_037893015.1. Lineage (NCBI taxonomy): Eukaryota > Metazoa > Chordata > Mammalia > Peramelemorphia > Peramelidae > Macrotis > Macrotis lagotis. Next base: position 216,708,974 of record NC_133664.1, on the reverse strand, counting down.
AATATTGCAACTTGGCTTATACAAAGGATATCTACTAGTTCTTTTTCTAGAATAGGAAAAGAAAACATATCAACTAACGATCTGTGGGTTAGAAATAAGGTTGAACTATTTGGCGTTGAGTTCTGTGATATTATAGTGCATAATTTGCCCCTTTTAGATAAGAGTAACAGTGAAGGGCGGGGAAAGCACATGGAAAAATTTTTTAAAAGAGAACATAAAACGAGAAGCATTTATTTTTTTTTTGACAATTACCTGAAACCATTTAATTTTCTTGTAGGACATGATTTTTGTTCTGTAAAACATAACTGCGTGGAGAATTCGCTCTGCCAGAATCTAGATGACAGGGCCGTATGTATTTGTCAAAATGGTTTTCGAGCCCTTCGGGAGGACAATGCCTACTGTGAAGGTAATACTTTTCACTTTCAAGTAATCAAAAAATGATTATTTTATCTTATGTAATTACCTCTGTAATTTTTGGTTTAAAAATGTAAGTCTTACTAATAAATGTGAGAAATATGACTTGTTTCACTTATAATTTTTAAAAGTAATATGATCTTTAATGTTAAGATCCTGTATTAATTTACATTATATTACGCATTATAGTATAAGGTGTTAGTCTAAGTCTAATTTCTGTAAGGCTATTTTCCAGTTTCCCCAACATATCAAAAAGACAGTTTTTTATAGGTCATTTATGTTTTCAGCTTTATCAAACACTGGCCTATTGAATTCTATTGTTTTTAAATCTGTTCTGTAATTTTTCTCTCTTTTCTTTTTTTCCAACTACATGCAATGGTAATTTTCAGCAATCATTTTTTTGCAGGGTTTTGAGTTTTACATTTTTTCCCTTTCTTTCTTCCATCCCCCTCCCCCTAAAGGAAAGTAATCTAATATAGCCCCTACATATATAACCATGCTAAACATAATTCCATATTAATTATGTTGTAAAAGAGTCCTCAAATCCCAACATGATAAAAAATAGTGAAAAAAATAACATAATACATACAATTTAAAAACTGAAGATAGTAAACTTTGGTCTGCATTTAAACTCCACAATTTTTCTCTGGATATGGATAGTATTTTCCATCATAGATCTTTTAGAATTGTTGATTGTTTTAAAATATCATTGAAAAGATCATTCTATGACTCTTTGTAGGGCTTTTAGCATAAATGAGTTTTATACAAATGTAATTAGGTTGATTGATTTCCTAATGTTGAACTATCTTTGCATCCCTGGTATAAATTAACATTATTCTAATGAATGATTTCTTGGATAGAGTGCTGTAGTGTATTTGATAGCATTTTCTTTAAAATTTTTGAATTATTGTTCAGATATTGGTATATAGTTTTTTATGCATTTTATCTTTCCTTGTTAGATATTAGGACTATATTTGTCTTCTAAAAGAATAATGGTAAAGTGTTTTCTTTCTCAATTTTTGAGATTGTTATATACGTATATGAAGTTTTCTTTAAAAGTTTGAGATTTTCTTGTCTGTTCTTTTGCATCTATATCAATTTCATTTTCTGATACTGGGTTATTTAAAATCTCTGTCTGATCTTCTGAGAGTTTGGATTTTTATTTATTTTTTTCTTGGGGTCACATGGAATAAGAAGAGGAGAAAATTGGCATTTCTCCCATCCAACTTTGTGTGTGGTTCCATTCTGTAGGGGAACAACACCTCTACCCTAGGGCAATGCTAGAAAGAGAGAGAATAATAATGTCTCCTCCAGGTAGAATTAAAATCAAAACCACTTCCAACTACAAAGCCAATGGTCTTCTCCTAGAAACAGATCCCTGGCATCTTCCATATGGATACTTTCATCGGAGGTAATCTGGGCATATATTATTATTTAGTCAACCTTTTTCCCACAAAATTTAAATATAAATTTTCTTTTTAAAAATGTAAATTTAAAAGAAAAACAAGTAACCAGAAAAATTCTTTACAGTAAATTTGATACATGTCATATTTCCAAGACATTGACTCAAAATTGTTGAAAAAGCAGCTACATTCAATTGATAAAAAGTCAAAGTATATGAATAGATAGCTTTCAGAGAAATAAATCCAAGCTACATAAAAAATGCTTCAAATAACTGATAGTTAAAATTCAAATTAAGGCAACTAAAGTTTTCCTAAACTCTTCAATGTCATCCCATACATCTAATTTTTTGCTTGGTCCTATTTATTCTACCTTTGCAAGAGCTCTCATCTAATGTCACCCTTTTCTTCTCTATCACTATTACCACCCTCTTTAAGGCCCTCCTCATCTCACACCTAGAATATGGGAATACCCTTCTGATCAGTCTCCCTCAAGTTTCTCTCCACTTCAATCTATCCTACTATTAACTTTCAAAGGAATACGGTTCCAGCCTTCCAATCAATAAACTCTTCTGACTCCCTCTTTATAAGATCAAATGTAAAATTCTTTCTTTGATTTTTAAATTCTTTTGCCTTTTCAATCTTCTTCCACTTTATTCTCCTCCACATATAATGTGATTGTATGCCCTTCTTGTTGTTTCTTGAATATGATACAGCATCTTCCAACTC